>NW_009724423.1:0-251 GCF_000703405.1 Apaloderma vittatum
AGCAGCAAGTCCAGGAGTGCACTTCCCCTCAGTGGTTCCCTCACCATTTGTGTCAGGAAGTTTTCTCCCACACACTTCAGGAACCTCCAGGACTGATCCCTCCCTGCTGTATTGTATTTCCAGCAGATGTCTGGAAAGTTAAAATCCCCCATGAGAACAAGGGGTAGAGTCCATGCAACTTCGCCCAATTGCTTATAAAGTATCTTTTCTATTTCTTCATCCTGGTTGGGAGGTCTGTAGCAGACTCCCAT
>NW_009724423.1:301-16684 GCF_000703405.1 Apaloderma vittatum
CATCACATTGATTAATTTCTAAGCATTCATATCCCTCCCTAACATAGAGGGCCACCCCACTACCTCTCCTATCTCATCTATCTCTTCTGAAAAGCTGATCAATTGTGGTGCTCCAATTGTGTGTGTCATCCTACCACGTTTCAGTTATGGCAATTAGATCATAGTTTTTCATCTGTACAATGGCCTGCAGTTCCTCCTGTTTGTTACCCATGGTGCGTGCATTAGTGTAGATGCACCTCAGCTGAGTCAGCTTTTGGATGGGAGAAGCCCTAACATCTTCCTGATGATACTCAGATGTTTCCATAGTAACCATCCTCTCAACAACCCTTGTGTTCTGCCTGCAACTTGATATTACATTTTGATCCCTTGCTAATTTACAAGATTGTATGATCCTGTTACTACTACATTCCTCCCCCACAAGCACTGGCATGTTACATTCTTGCTCCTTTTCATTGGTCCTAGTTTTGCCCCACCCCCCTTCCATACCTAGTTTTAAAGCTCTCTCTATGAGCCCTGCCAACTCCCTTCCCAAAACACTTTTCCCTCTGTGGGATAAGCTATTTCCACCCATTTCCAACAGACCTGGCCTCTTGTAGATCCAGCAGCTGTCAAAAAACCCAACCCCCTGCCGGACACATTATTGAGATAATAAAAATGTTCCTACTTCTTTGGTAGGAAGGAAATTCTAGAACAAACTGTGGGCAAGACGAGTGCTGACACATGTATTAAAAGATAGAAGGAACCAGTATGACATCAGCCAAGACACTTTAAAGTAATTCTTCAATTTTTATAACATACATTAACTGAAAGGGTCTTTGAGTCTAGGACCTCTTTGAAATGAATCTACAGTTATTCTTTTATATCGAAGTTCGTTCTGTCTGCCTATGAGTGAAAAAATGGAAACAAACCCAGTAACATAAATATGCAAAAAATGTCTTTCCTTCCATTCCTCTAAATGACACCGGTCTGGAACTACAGCAACATTTTTAGGCCCGGTCTGATACACCTGGTCAAAGCTGAGAAGGTTTGAGATAACTGCCTTGGCTACCCTAAGTTCCCAAAAGAGTCAATGGAGAGAGTTTCTCCCCTCCCCATTAAGAGTTTGAACTACTAATATTTTATGACTTCACTAGGTGCTAGGTGCTTATTTCAGGCAGGATTTAATCAGACTGTGGTCTCTTAAATATATGGAAATATTTAAATTGTATGTAGGAAGTGAGAATTATTCCATAAACTCCCCTGTCTCATACATCATGTCAGGAAGTACATTGTAAAGATAATTTTGAACTGTTTGCAGTGGTTAGAATCCTCAGCTAGTATAGCGTTTAACTACTCCATATCTTTAAATGAAAATTTTAGTTAAAAGTCTGTTACTGTGTTTCCTTGATTTCATACATTCAAGAAAATTAAATTGAATCTTTGAAATTGCTTATCGGCCTTATCCCTCTCAATATCTAACACTCAAAAATCATAGTAATGAAAAAGGTTTATTTTTTTTACTCTTCTGTTCAAGTGGCTATTCTTTGACTTGATGACATTCCAAGCACAATGCAAAGTCATCTTGAAGAGACTGGTTATGAATAAAGCTGCAGATGTGAATGATGAAGGACAGAAAACTAATTTTTCTCAGGTAGTCAGCTGCCTATATATCTGTTGAATTATCAGACAACTCTACTGAAGTTTGGAATTAATTGTTAAAGTATGCCTGAATATATGACCCTTGTGAAGAGTATCTATTTAGTCATATCAGTTTAGTAAATCCATGTAATCTAATCAATGTAAGCAGTAATATTCAATACTGGATAGATATCATGTACAGTAGCATTTTTAGAGTTTAGAAGTTGGGAATTAAAGAACAATAATTACCATAGAATCATAGAATCATCTCAGAATCATAGAATCATAGAATGATTTGAGTTGAAAGGAAGCTTTAAAGATCATCTACTTCCAAACTCCTGCCATGGGCAGGGACACCTTCCAGTAGACCAGTTTGCTCAGAGTCTCATCCAGCCTAACCCTGAACACTTCCAGAGAAAGGGCATCCAAAACTTATTTGAGCAACCTGTTCCAATGTCTCACCACTCTCAGAGTAAAGAACTTTTTCCTATGTCTGATCTAAATCTACCCTGTTCCAATTCAAAATGATTGCTCTTGTCCTATCATCACACACTCTTATAAAAATTCCCACTCCAGATTTCCTGTAGCCCCTTCAGGTACTGGAATGCTGTTATAAGGTCTCCCCAGAGCCTTCTCCAAGCTGAACAGCCCCATCTCCCTCAGCCTGTCCTCATAGCAGAGATGCTCCAGCTCTCTGATCATTTTTGTGGCCTCTGGACCTGCTCCAACAGGTCTATGTCCCTTTTGTGCCAGGGGCTCCAGAGCTGGACACAGCACTGAAGGTGGGTTCTCATCAGAGCAGAGGGGCCAAATCACCTTCCTTGACTTGCTGGCCACTCATTCAGTTATTCAAGCGCTGATATTATCTCTACATAATTCTTTGTACTGGAACGAATACCACAGATTCACTGGAATTATTCATGTAAAAAATGTCATTTGTATGATCAGGACTTGGTAATGAATGTTTCCAGCATTCTTTTACCTGCATAGGTGTATTAAGTAATTTTTAAAAAAATCCTTGTCTCTAAGTGTCAGTTAGTGTCCTTTTGTTTGTAATGATGACTGAGGCCTTGTTTTAAGATCAAATAAGAACTCTTCTGAAAGCCATTGGGCAATACACAAAAAGCACTTCCATCTGGGTGAAAGGTAATTTCATTTGATTATAAAGAGATTAACTCAATTTTTTGCATTAAGGTTAAGTCAAAACGGTAATTGTTTTTAATATATCAACATTTTGCTTCTTTTTATGCATTTTCTTTTGAAAATTGGGAGATTATGTACTTGGATTTCCGTAATTTTATTTATCTCTAATGATCAAAAGTTTATGAGCTTTTCAGGAAATCCTCTGTCTCTCACGTTCATTATAAGTAACCTAAAATATTTAGTATTTGGCATCAGCTTTTTCCCATTAATTTTGCAGGACCCTTGCTTTCCTCTTGTAGATTTTATTTCTTTTCTCTTTTGCATAATAGTCTTATTTTTTTTTCCTCTAATTTTCTTATTTTAATACTCTACCTTATTTTTTCCCCTTCTTTTTTTTATCTATGCATCATTCTCTTTTTATCCTTATTCACTATTTCCTGCTTTTTTAATGTGGGCCTGAAGTTTCATACTACCTGCACCTGAAATACTCTGCCCATGGTTCAGATCCTTCTCTTTTCTCTTCAGATTCCATCTTAGTTTCTTCTACATCTGCATTTTCTGTGTCCTTCCACAGGACCCACAGTGTCCCCTTCTCCCTTTCATTCACGTCATGCTTTCATCTCTTCTTCTATCCTTTGGTGTAAGGTATAGATGAATCTAAGGTGTTGAGATAAATCTTAGTAGACAGCTGATGAATCATTAGAAGGTCAGATGACACTACATTTTCTTGCTACCAAGATCACTCTATAGTTCAATGGGGTGTTTGTTTTCATGATCAGTGTTCTTCTGAGTCTTTGTGGCATGGTCTCACACATAACACAGAAACATAAAATTAGTTGTCAGAGTTGGAAGGGACCTTTGGACATCATCTAGTCCAACCTCCCGATAAAGCAGGCTCGCCAGAGCACATTGCACGGGGTTGCATCCAGGTGGGTTTTGCAAGTCTCCAGAGAGGGAGACTCCACAACCGCCCTGAGCAGCCTGTTCCAGTGCTCTTACCCTCACAGTAAAGAAGCTTTTACTCATATTTAGATGAAACTTCCTGTGTTTCAGCCTGTGCGTGCTGTCTCTTGTACTGTCTTTGGGCATCACTGAAAAGAATCCACCTCCGTCTTCTTTGCGCTCACTCTTTAGATATTTGTAGGCATTCATAAGGTCTCCTCTACACCTACATAGGTGTATCTTCACAGGTTATGTGACCATAAGGAAACAACAACAACAAAAAAAACCCCATCAAAATACTGTATCTTCTTGTGTCTTTTGTATATTTCTTCTGGTTTAAGAGCCATCCTTTTCCTTCAGAGTTTTTTCCTTTCCTTCAACATCAACTCATTTGTGAAAAGTCCTGAGGAGAAGTAAGGAAATGGAGTTATGTGTCTCTAAGAAGAGAGATAACATGGAGGTGGTGAGCCTGGAAAGGTAGAAGCTGACAGATTAGCAGTCTTTGTCACTCAGCTGGCAAACATATTAAAGCACTACAGTGTTTTTCTACCATTCTGTCCCTTATGCCTATGAGCATTCCTTGGAAATGCCTAGAAGACTCCTGCACTGCTCTCCTTAACATTATGCTTAAAAATACAAGTAATTCTTAAGTAATATTAAGTTCCCAGTGGGCTGCCAACCTTGTTAATGGATTTTGTCTCATTATTTCAAATTTCCTTGGTTTTCCATTCACATCTGTCAACTTTTGCTTTATGTGTCATCTATGAGATCTTGGCTTTGGGTTTATAGGGCAGATAGCACATCGGGGTCCTCAATTATGATTAGCAGCAAAGCCTAAAATAACGTAATTTACTACTTCAATACCAACAGTATTTAGAAATGACAGTAGAACTATGTAAAGTGCTAAGTAGATAATAAATCTAAACCAAACTCAGTGGTTGAAAATAACAGTATTATGTAAAAACAATACATAAAAGGAAAAGCTTTTATGGAAATGCAGTTTCGCATATAGAAATAATGTAGTTATGCACTGTTAAAATAGAAACTAGCTGGAGCTTACTGAATATCAGTTAAGCACATTTCTAGGCGTAATGTTTCAGAAAGCTCTTAGTATTCCTTAGCATTTGTCAGTAGCGTCAGAAACACAATAAAATGGAATACACTCAGAAGTAATGCACACAGTGCGAAATTATGTTTCCAAGCTTCAAGTAGTTCTATATATACACAAAGTGACTTACAAATGAAACATTGGTTCAGCTTTATAAGGGTACATAAAAAAAAAAAATTGTTACTTAAAAGGCAAAATGGTCCAGAAAGTTTTACTGCCAGCGTAATTTATTATAGAATTAATCTATTATGTGTTTGCACCAGGTCAGGCCACTAAAGGAAACCTGTGTCTTATCGAAATCAGATTGAGAAGTACAAATCGGGAATCCCTAATGGAGTACTAAGCACACTTCAAACAGCCAGCCATATGGACTGTGTTACAGCCTGGCGATGGTTTCTCTTGAGCCATAAACTTAGGCAGCAGAGTGTGGAAGACTTTATTTGATATAGGGTCTTCAAAAACAATGATGCATCTGAAAAAATAAATTAATAGTTTAGTCTAAAGCCAAGGATTCAGACCTCCTCCCTAAGATGCCTCCTTTCTATTCCCTTCCTAAAGCCTATCCTTTTAAATTAGGTCTGTTTAAAAATAGGTTTTGCAGGTAATGCACTAAGCTTATAAAATCAGTGTTTCAAGGGGAAATCCTGTCTAATCATGGCATGTGAGACCAGAGATACCATATTATCAGTCAACATGCAAAAGAAATTCAAATAAACCCAAGTTCATTCCCTAAATGTGCACAAGTGGCACTGTTTGAAGATCTAATTCCATGAGTAATCAGTTTATGGACTGTTCTGATTTTTATCCATCCAACAAAATTTAGCCTTCGTTGGCAACCAGAATGTTCACAGCAAAGAAATCAGTTTTCTGTGAACTCATGAGAATACAGTGTGTGCTCATGATAGTAAGACCCTAGCATGGCATTCTGAGAGATGAAACAAAGTCTCTACCTCTGCCATAGGTTTCTGTAGCAGGTTAAGCAAATCAATCTTATTTACAGATACAGTGTGTCACTAAAAGATTAATTTTCAAACTGCCTTGACAAATGAAGTTCCCTATCAATTTCCTATGTCTGTTCTGCATGCTCTTTCAGAAGCCTTGCATTTAATTTTCATTTTACCTTGTGCTGTGTATACAAATTGGACAATATTTTCCTGCTTCAGCCTCGTACCTAACTAGTTTACACATTTTTCAATACAGCAATTCTCTCCACATAAAGCAAAACAGAATATCATATTTATTTTTTTAAAAAATGTAATTTTTACCCTGTCACATGGAATTTTACAAAAGTAACTTTTATACTTAATTTTATTTTTTGATTGTATGGCTAGTGTTGGCAGATAAGTCACCCTGGAATCTTGAAATAAAATTGAGTATGGTATTTCCAAGATACAAAGATGATGAAAGTACACCTGACTTGTGAGAAGTTGTTTTGGGTATGAACAAAATGTTCTTCAGGGAGTGCACTGTGCAGGTCAACATATAATTTTGTTTAAGGAATTATCTTCTTTAAAATACATAAAAAGGATTTTAGCATTACAATACATTCACTCTATGATATTTCTATATTCTGTTCAGTTTTAAGATAAATATTAATGTTGTTAATTGTCACTGGCAACTTTGCTTTGCATTGGCAAAGCAGTTTTCTCCAGAAATTTCAATATTTAAAAAGTATTATGTTCACTACCTAAACATTTATCTCAGTATGGTAGGATAGAGAAAATATTATCTGTATTCTGTGTACCCAGTACACAAAGTGATGAGTAAAACTACTCACATTGTGCATCTGTAGTGTGCCTGAGAACTCACTTTGAATTCCCAGTTGTCAAGTGTTAGGGCTAGGCCAGCCTCTGAACACTGACAGATGCTCTCTAACCCCTCTCCCTTGTTAAAATGGGACGGGAAACAGAATAAGGAAGAGAGACTTATGGATTTGAAAAAAACCCTCTACAACAGCTTTAATAAAACAATAATAGTACAGGTAAGAGAATAATGAAAATAAAATATAATACAAATATATACAAAAGTGGTATTTAATCTAACTCCCCCCTGATAGCAATCAGGCAACTCCGGGGAAGCCCCAGGCTCAGCATCATTGGGGAACCGGGTACAGGAACTGGATTTAGAAACTCAGGATCAGGATCAAATGTAGAAGATTAGATGGAGTCATCCTTGGACACCAGCCATTGAAGAAGAGAGCTTAACCCCCCATGACCCCTCAGCTTTACACTGAGTATGACATATATGGAAGGGAATACTCTTGTTGGTCACCTGTCCTGTTTGTTACTCACTGCGGGTGCAATCTTTTGCTTCCTTGTGATTCTTTTTGCGTCCTGGCATCCCCACGGTGGCACACAAGATCCAGAAAGACACTGAGTTGAAAAATAAAAATTACTGAACCGAAAAAGTAAAAATCATTGGTTCTTTTAGATCAAACCAGGGCACCAGTCCAAAGCCTTACTATAAAAAAAAAGGAACCAAGTAATATGTCTTAAACAGTGATAAAAACTGCAGGGACACTCCATGTTTAGAAAGCCCTCTGAAGTAACAGCATATAATTAAAAGCATATGACTTGTAGGTGGTGCATCCAATATTGCTTCTCTATCGTATATTTGTTTGGTTTAATTATATTTGCTCTGGTATTTTCCTGAGACTAAATAAAAACATAAGTAATATAAAAAATGTACTCACACTGTTTGAAACTGTCACTAGTCTTAGCCCAATACCTTTAAATCAATATGTTTAAGGTGACATTTAAATTCATTTTCTAGTTTTCAAAATTTTAGCTCTCACAGTAAGGAGGAGAATAAAGAAAAAGAGAAAACCATAGTAAAATTTTCATGTGGGAGAGAAAATCAATGTTTTTTGCTGTTTTCTATTCTTGAATCATATTTACATATTGATCACTCTGGAAAGGGGGAAAAAAAAGTAAAAGACATTTATTCTTCATATGGTCTATTGTCTGAGATAAAACTTTGAATACAAATACAATTCTACTGATTTTTACAACCATTATTACAGGAGAAGATTACCTATTGCATTTACAATGCTTAATACATTTATTTATGCGTGTAAACATGTATGCAATTTTATGGTAAGAGTAATCTATACAAAAAGACAAGGCCAAGATATTTTAGTGAGGAAGGAACACAATTTTATAATTTCTATATTGAGATAAAGTACATGCCAAACAGTTGAGAAAAGATTTATACTGAAATAGGGACTAGACTAATATGAACCTGCTGTGTCATTTTATTAGTTCCTTAACATCTGACCTTCATCAAAGAAGCTATCATCACAGGCTATCATAGACTCAGTAGACCATATTCAGTGGTTGTGTAAGGAGTCAAAAGTTATGCTGACATTGCATATGAACATCTATGGTTCAAGGTTTCAACTGAGCAAACTGCCCATTTTCATGAGGCGTTGTACACAAATCCCGGCTATCGATTGCAGAGAGCATTTGGCTACAGTCTTGCCTTAGATCATCTACAACTAAAGGAGATAACAGGCTGCATTTCACTAGAAGCCTATGTCTGTCCGTCTACAAAATTATGCAATGATTCTGAAGCTTTTGGAATATGTCAGATCAAAACAAGGCACATCTTTGAAGAAACTATTTTATCAGGCTTTCTACAGTGTGCCTTACTATGCCAATGAAATCACACAATGTTAACACAAATGTGACGAGGTTAACAGTGTTGAGACAGTGAAAATGTCTAGAGTACAGGAGGTGTACTTCTGAGATAAACTGTGTGCACCTCTCCACTTTGATATGAAAATTCTTATTGTCCTTTGTTGCTTCTTTGCATCCTACAGATTAAAGGATATGGATATTCTCTGTGTTTTACCCAACTTGTTAAAAATTTTTGGTAAACCTATTTATTAAAATACATTTGCATATATTTGTTTATGTAGATTTGAAAGTCTTACAAACTCAATACACTCACATCCTTACAATGGGTTTTAGAGAAAACTGTTTTTTTAAGCAGGAGCATTAAATTTTACTTTTGGAAAATAAAGCCCTAAGTAGGATGATGGGTTTACTTTCCTCCCTCCCTTGCCCCTAGTCAGCCAGGTAATGTATTTTCCAAAGACACCAGTGCCTCAGGAATGTTATGCTATTTCATTTCAGTGGGGATCAGGGGTTTCTACCTTTATTTATGGCTGTCGTTTTTATACTTCAAACCTCACAAGCTTTCTCTGACTATGAAGTCATTCATATATCCTGAAAGAATTTCAGATAATTTACTATTGCTAGACAGAGTTTTCCTCACAATGGCGTGAAGAATTACATGCTCTACTCCTCTTTTATTGCTTATGGGCCAAATCCTGCCCTCATTTACACCACTGTAATAATAAATAACCTCCTTTGAGAACATTAATGTGCAGTTTTTACTTGATTGAGGAGAAAGAAGAACTTCCTCAACGGCAGTCTAAAAAGTCTTCAAAGATTGCTGTTCTGCTAACCTCTAAGGCCAGAATGTCCAGGGATTTTAACAAAAAGAATAAAAAAATGTCTATTGAGTGAGCACTAGGAGAAATAATGTTTCACATTCAATCTAGCATTTCTTTAATGCTGTCTGTCTTTAAATTTGGGAGAAAATCAGAAAAAAAAAGTAGTAATTGGAGAATATTGATCAATTTAGACAGGTTAGCAGCACCAGCAGTTTCAAATGTGTCTGTCGTTTTGCACCCTAACACATAACACCTTGATGAAGACTGTTAATGTATATCATTACTCCTCCCTAAACAGCCTGTAGATAATGAGAACCTCAAAACCTTACTCCTCAAAGAGACATGTCAGATTGATGGACTGAAAGGCAGGTGTTCTCTTCCCTTGGTCCATGGAGGGGACACACACCGCAGCCATCCCTCTGCCTTTATCACCCTGGCTGCATCCAAGCCTGGGGACCTCCCAGCAGCTGCTCCCACATGTCTTTGTAGGGAAGCAGGCAGGGATGCACAGAGATAGTGTGAAATCTTGGACCTGAGGTGCTCTTGATCCTCTCTTCTACATGGAAATCAAGTCATGTCCCAACAAGAGGGTGGAAAAGACACTCCGACTTATTAAAGTAGAACAACGGGTGGACATGGAAAGGGAAGAAAGTATCCTTGAAAGCAAAAGGGATTCGAGAGTGGCATATAGTTCAAAATGGAAAGGGAGTTGAGGAGAAGTGATACAAGGAGTCTCTGATTTATGCAGCAAACTGGAACTACAGTTCTAGAATAGATGACACCTTAACAGAAAAATTGGTTTGTGGACCATGAGACTGTTTTTCCTCCTGGTCATAGCTCCATGAATCAATTCCCTGTCCCATTCATCATCCTGCAGTTCTGCAGTGGCAATGACAGCAATAGTTCATGCTGAAAAAGAGCTTTACAGGAGCGTCTATTTTATTTTTACATAAAATGTGATTTAACAGGTGGAAAGAGTAAGAAAATTACTGATTTCTGTTTGATATATATTGTAGGATGCAACTTTGATGGCCAGAGAAATCCTCATTTCAACCTCAAACCAAGTAAAATTCAGTTTCACCGCAAGTTACTTTAACGCTGGCTCAGCCGGTATAAGTACTTATAAGCCTTATTGACAGGTGGGGGTCCCTTATCCCCTGGGTCGGAGATTAATCTTTAAGCAAAGTGCTTTTGCACAGCTCCTTTAACTTTGAAGGCACTAAGTATGCAGCAAGTAGTAATAATAACTTTCTAATGCTTTAATTGAATGAAAAGAGTATATAGAAAAAGTCTCTAAGTATAACTAGCAATGAAAAGTTATTAAGGCACAAGTATTTCTTATTCAGGTATGAGGACAAGCTGAACAGAGCGTGAGGTCTAAGAAATAAATGGAACCATGGAAGATGAGCAACTATGGGGAATAAACTGCCCAGCTAGGTTGTTTTCACAACATTCTGAGAATATGTAGTGGGGAATTAACTGCATAAATACTTTATGCACATGATGAAATGTAAAACGTGTTTCTAAATGAGTTGTCTTTCATAAATGCTTTCACTAACCAGGAAAGTTTTTCTATTACAAATTATGGCAATCAATGCTTTAAAAAGAAAAAAAAATAAATATTTTTTTCAGAGCTATTTAGTTATCCCTTCAAATCTGATGCTCCAAAGAATGGATCTGCATGTAGAGTGGATATGAAATAAAGCATCTGGGTAACATTCCTTCACAGCGCCAGCCTCTACTCAAACTTAATCCTTTAAAAACCTTAGCTCACTGTCTTGGGGCTTAAAAACATTCATTATGCTTTTATTCAGGGCCGTGCTAGAAACTTAAAACTGAGCTGGTATTTTTAATATTTTTTAATAGTATGAAAGGGATCTTTTACTCTTCCTCTCCTCCAAAAAAAAAAAAAGAAGGGGAAATAAGCTCTAATTTACTAATTTTTCATTACCATAAATAGTTGAATACAGTTCATCTGGAAGTGAAATCAGTTCATGTAAAAATAAAAGTATTTTTAAAGAAGCTGCTTTTTGATTCATCTCTGATGACTGTATATAGAATATGGGACATGCTCCACATAGATGTGTGGTATCTCCACTTTTGGAGATACTCACAATTCGTCTGGATGAGGACCAGGGCAACCTGATTAATTAGGATGTTAGCCCTGCTTTGAGTAGGGCTTTGGACTGGACCTTCAGCCTAAGTGTCTGTTGCATAACCATCCCTTCTGCTACAAGAAGAAGGAACAGAATTTGACAAGGAAAAAAACTCTATCTAAAAAAAGGGTGCTTGCAGCCTGAATTTACAAAAACCTGTGAGACAGAGTCATATACCTTTTACTTTATGAATTTAGTATGTGAGTGAGATATATACACATACATATATATACACAGAGCTTTGTGATGTACATCAGAATGACACTAGATACAAGAGTGGGCTCCTGGATGAAGACGGGAATGTGTTTAGGAGATGTTTGTGACTGTAGCATACAGGACATGAGCGGTTTATCAGTTGAGCACTCTCCCTGCCTTCCTTCTCCTGCCTGCAATATACACAGCCTTCACCCTGGCGGGTAAAATTAATTTCTTGAATCTGCTTTCAAAATTATAAATATATGACACAATATATGTATATTAACAAAATAATATATTGAATCCCTAAACTTCTCCAGGAAAGATCTGAAAATACATCTCATCAAGTAGATAGTTTTTAACGCATTTACTCTTGAAAAACAGTTTGTTGAGCTACAGCAAATTATGAATACACTCCAATATGCAAAAAAAGAGCAGCCAGAGAGGTAAGAGAGCTGAATACCACCCTCTATAACTGTGTCTTTCCTTCTGTTGCAGAAGGAAGTGTAAGTAATCATTTCACCTCAGACTTAAAGCTGGGGCTCACTAGCACCGTGTTCTCCATTTCCTGAAGGAGCCTTTTAAGACCAAGGAGCAGGATTTGGAAAAGTGCTAAGCTTCCAAATTGCAAAGTAAATTGAAGAGATTAAGTTTTTCTAATTCCTTACTGTCATATATTTTGAAAAAATTAGGCCATATGTGTCTCAAATTGTTCATTTCATGTTAGCAAATTTGTTTGACCTTTAATCTCTCCATTCTTGCCCTTCTGATACAAAACGTACAGAAAATATCATTCCTTTAGCTCAAAGATTCTCAAAGAAAATTAGTATTTGTGAAGCATTCAAAAATGACAGAAGTATCATGCATAAAATCTGTTTGTTCTTCACAGTAAGAAATGAAGATAATGAGGAAGAGTTATACTGTATCTTAATTACACAGCACTGCTCTAAGTCATATGAAAAAATAGTATGCATTCATGCAGCTAAAGATTAACAATGCATATGCAAAAAAGGTGACCAAATCAAAACTGTACAGGCATTCTGTATTATGCTTTCTAACTGCTTCATTTATACAGTGTTTCTTTTATAAAGTTTCTGTATACACAATCAGAAGAGAAAATAGCAACATCCCAAGATTCAAAAGTAGTATAGCACCCTAGGAATAGAGCCCATCTGAAGATTATGTCAGCAGAGCAGATCTGTGAAATAAAGGCTTCTGCAATAAGTTGGAAACTGCCCTTTCAATATCCCTTTTCTAGATGATCTGAACAGCAAACAGAATTACTACTGAATTGAAACATTTTCAAAAGAGACTGATTCAAAATATGATCTAATTAAGGTTCTATTCTGAATAGAGCACTAATTAATTCTCTATTCTTTCAACATCAATTACAACTAAATCTCCAAACCATATGGTAATGAGAGGCATAATTAAATATTTTCAAAGAAAACTGGAGTAATTAAAATGTTGATACCTCATTCCTATTTGTAAGATTTCAACACGGAAATTACAAAAGTGGTTAAGTTAGACCACACATTAGCCATTGTGGGTCATTGCTGGTCATTGCTGTCATTACAGTGCAGATTCTTTGCATTAACTTTTTGAGTTTCTTTTGTTAGTGTAGAACTATCTGAGTGCAACCTTGAAATCTGTGGTTCTTCAGATGACAGGGCTTGTACTCTTGAAGAGCTAGGATTTTGCTTCAGCCACTTCCATACCTCTACACTCTCATCTAACACAAGACTAATACAAGTTTTAGGAGTTCATTGATGTTATTCTGCTCCTCTTTGGTAAGGTTAGCCATTAAGCTCACAAGACTGTATTGCATTTTATGGCTGATCCTCAGCTTGTGTTCGCTGTCTATGCTTAACCCATCAGAACAGTGTAGTAGTGTTTCTGAAAAGCACCAAAATTCTAGTCCTAGTTCTATTTTTAAACTTATATATCTTCAGAAAGTGGAAGAGAGCTACTATTAGGCTCTCTTTAGGATTTTCTATTACAAGTTTCCAGGGACCTATAGCTTATAGCTTTTTACTTCAAATATCATCACTGTTTAAAGAGAATTCATAAATAAAAATGGAACCTTTCATAAGATCAACAAATGCAAATAAAACCCCAAACACTGTTATTCTGAAGGTAGTTCTGTTAAGGCAATTTGGTAGTGGAAGAATGTAGTTATTAAATAGAAATAAAATGAGAACAGCAAAAGTAAAAAAAAAAGTGAGAAGACAAAAATTCTATTTTTATTTTTTTTTAATACTATGAAATATGATTTATGGCAGCTTATATGTATGGCACCACAGGAAAAAAAAATCATTTTTTTAATAGAAAAGGATTTATGTAGTCAAAAAGTCTGCCTACACCATCTCCCACAGAAATTTTTGATTACAATGTATGGCTTTGCCATTAATGCATGCCATACAATATATTGCAAGAAAATGCCAGATTTCACCCCCTAACTTTTATTTGAAAACCACAAACATTTAGACTCAAATGTGCCTAAAGATTAGAGGATTCAGTTCTGAGTGACAGACAAAATTGAGGAGGAAGTTTGACTTACACTAGTCAATTTTGTAACAGAAACATATTCAAACAGAAGGATATAACAAGGTGAGAAACACAAATCCATCTGAACACTCCATCAGTTCCAAAGGACACGGTCCTACTCAATATTTTTCTGTTTCTTAGCTGTTAACCTGTTGACAATTGCTATTTGGCAGCCTGCAGTAAAGTATCAGCTAAAAGAGTGGACGTGTAATTTTTTCAAATAGATTAAATGTCTAGTTACACAATGCATTAATTGAGTACACAGTGACTTAAGAAGCCTCCGTTTCCTAAATATTCAAATTTCAGAACTGCTGAACTTTGCTGTCTAACGGATGTGCTGAATGTTGACCATAATTGAACATTAAAAAGGATTTTGATTTAGATCCTAGCTTTGAAAATGTTTTTCTAAAAATGGAACATCTAGATTGACACGTACCTGAAAATGGGATTTGACTATCACACACACATCTTGAACATATTTTTTATGTATAAAAGAGGCAATTCATCAAACTGCAGAACAACATATCCTATGCAATGAAAGTGCTATTGGAAATCTTCCCAGTAGAAAGTAAATATTTTATAACAAAGGGTAATATTTTCAAAAGTGACTTAGAAGCATGAATCGAGTAAATCACTTCAGGAACTTTTAGATATCTAAGTCATATCTTTTGAAATTATTTCAGACTCCTGAGTCAGGAAAGGTCAGATTTATAAACACCATCAGAGGGGCTATTTTTATATGTTTAAACACTCATGATACATCTAGGTTTGAGTTAATCATCCCATTTTCCTTTAAAATCAGTGGAGAGTTCAAAAGATGACGTTAGGATACCATTTACCTCCTCATGGTATCAACATCAAAATCGATCATATGAATTCCACTTCCCACATATTTGCCTTCATTGACTATATGGAAATCAATGTATACAATAAATTGAATTGCAAAAGGTGAAAACAAGGTGCTTAAAGGCATTCACAAAAGGTAAGTACCTAATTCCCACTAACATCCCTTACACACAGTCTAAAGTACTAGCAAAGACTATCCAACTGAATTTGTCCAGGTCTGAAATCGATGGAATTTTAATTACCAACTTTACAAAAGTTTACTAAACTTTTGAAGTTTAAAAACTTTCCCCTTGAATATTATACTTTGATGCTTGGCTTTAAACTTTCAAAGCCCATCTTAATATAATAAGTAACATTAATATATCTTCTTCAATAAGATTTTGTCATCATTATAAGAGTAAATTCACCTAAATTTTGCATGTTCTAGGCACATAAATTTTAAGTGAGTTCTTCAATGCAATACCTAAGTCCCTTTAGTCAAGGAAAGACATAAAGTATTTTTGAAAGCTTTTAGAAAAACATCATGTTTACCTAATTTATTGACTTAAACAAAGATAGACAATTTTATGAAAATATTCAAATGCCACTGTTTTCTAACATTTACTTTACAGAGAATGGTAGTATGTACTAAAACGGAGGAGTAGTTCAATATGTACCTAAAATATATGTGAAATTTAATCTCAGAACAACTTTAACAAATCTAGATAATTTTGTTTTCTTCTACTAAAATTCATTAAAAGCCCATTTATGGAGATATTAACGGTGACGCATTGAAACAGAATATGTTCTTACAAAACCAAAAGATTTCTCACCAAAATGCATCCTAATACTGAGGATATCAGAAAACAATCCCAATTAATTAGATTGGGAGAGAATTTGGACAAGACAAAGCATTTATTAAAAAAAAAATTCATTTTGGTGTTTGATTTTCTGATTCAAGTTGACTTTCATATTTGACTAGGACCTTCTGAAGGCAGAAAAGCATCAAAATTCTAATTTTTAATTTCTCAGGTGAAATGTGCTGCACTGAAGAGCATTGTTATATCACATATGTCAAGCAGCTACATCACAGCTAACTGTCATTGCTAGGTAATTTAGTATTTACTAAGACAGCTGAATGAACCTGGGATCTTTCAGCTCCTCTGTCTTATTCAGTAAAAAAGCCCTGTATGTCAAAGGAAAAACAAATAGCACTTTGACTCGAAGCATGCCTTTCATCATAACATTAAATTCTAGCATATCTTTAAAAAATATGAAATAAAAAGGAAAAAGCATTCTTTAAAAATAATATTCCCAACAGAAATTTTGTAACAAATGCCTTCCCTTTCAGTGTGAAAAGGGACATATTTAACTCTTTGTTGGAACCAGTG
>NW_009724423.1:16702-59260 GCF_000703405.1 Apaloderma vittatum
TGGAGCCACAACGATAATCTTCTGCACATATGGAACCAGCAAATCAGGCCAATTTTTTTAATTGTAAAAAATGATTGAATCCCTTCCATTTCAATCTTAAGAGTCATTTTCCCTAACAGCAAGCATTAATGACTTCCCTGACTAATGAAAATTAATTGCTAGTCCTCCTTGACAATTAGATTGTGATCGATCAAGTTTAAAGGAGCTGCAGGGGTCATTTGCTGTAATTCTAATGCAATCCATTAAATCTGCAGCAGATGATAACCTTTAACTCAGTTGCATATTAGGGAATACTAATGGCAACTCTAGATGTCACTGTTTATACAAGAGGAGATACATCATATTGTCTATTTCTCCTAATGCTCTTGAGGTGTTATTGTTTATCAGACAACATGGAAATTCCCCTCAACACCAGACTACAGCATCCCTATAATCTTATCAAGGTGTTGTAAAGGCAGAGTTGTACAAATCCAAAAAAACCAAGTCCTAGAGTATTCAACCCATTCCAGAATAAGGCTCCTGGTTAATACACAAAACTAGGTAGTAAAACGAGGGACAAATTTGCTAAGTCTTGATGGAATGCATTGTCAGAGAAGTACATCTAAAGCATGCATCAAGTTTTATTGGTCCTGCAGAGGCCATCAGCAGTGCTAGATCCTTGAATGTGATCTACTGTGTCTTAGGAAAAAAAAAGGTTCAAATTTGTGAAGAGTTATGGAAGGGGTTCATAGTGAACAACAAATATAATCGGCACTAGAAAACCAGAACTGTACTGTACTCTCCTGAATGAATTTCCAGGCACGCCATTTTTTTTTTTTTTTTAGCAGAAAGTAAAGGCAAATAGCACTGGATATAAAAGCAAAACACAGCAGATAAAACCTAAAAACCATAAGTTTAAAAGAATCTTGAAATTGAAACTCCATGGATTTCTAAGCTGATTTGGGCTATCCTATGCACTTGAAGGCATTTTTTGAGAAAGTTTAATAAACTTTTCATGAGATGATAAAATGGTGATTGAAGAAGTGAATGAAAAAATCAATTCTAGTTTAGTTTACTCTGCTACTCTTAATCCACTCCGTCTTTTTAATCATGAAGGGATAAACACTGAGTTTAGATTTTGTCTAGGACAGATACACACACATATGCAATTTCACTTCAACATTTCATTTCAGAGGTTGCGGAAGTGTTGTCCTAACAAAAAAATTGTGCAGCTTGAGCCAGTACCTGTTTTCACACAAGTGGAAAAGCATGTTTTATAGGGCAATACATGTATTTGTGATGGAGTTACTGAAAGAAAATATGGCCTTGTTTCTCAGTTCTTTAACGAGAGATAGTCTAGGATTCTTTTATGTCTTGGGAGAGTTTATTCCACAACCTGTTAACTACTATGCTAACTATCTTTAGGAAGCCTGATGTCAGATATTTGAAGTTTCATTGCAAGCAGAAAGTGCAAGAATTCCTGCAATGATGCCAGCACACAAGAGTGCAAGTCTATAAAACCCAAGGAAATTTTGAAACAGACACATCCTGTTGCATCTCTCATTCACATCTAAGGCAACGACTCCTACAGAGATCATTGCAGAGACTCTCTAAAGTGCATTTTACGTAGCTCTATCAAAAATAAGTTCAGAAATACAATAAAGAATACACAGATTTAATCTACACGGTAACATGTCACAACCTCTTCTACTTTGAAGAGTAAAACAGGTATTCTAACACACTATTATATCTCTCAGGTGGACTTTGGTATATTTCTAGTTTCTTCTAGAAGAGCTAAATTAGAAATCTATAAGGAAAGACACATTCTCTTTAACATTAACACATTCTGATTAAGAAAAAAGCCCTTTCTCACCCAAAGAAATATTAACATTCTAGATTTTTTTGAGAAATCTTATTTTTTTCCACAGGAAGGATGCTAACTCAGCAGAAGTCAGAACAAAATTTCTTACTTTTTTTCATACTGATGTAAAAAATAGACATGAGCAAGTAGACTATCAATCAGCATAGATAATAATTCTACAGCCATAAATTAACAAAAGTGTCCAGAAATTTCAGAAGCTAGTAATATCATGACAGAAGTTTTGCAAAACAGGCAGCCGCACACTAAGAGCAGTGACCAGTAAGGATTAGAATTTTTGAAGTGTACCAAAAAAACTACATTTAAATCTTTTCCCATACTACAAGAGGAGGTAACTATTTGTAGATTTGCTTCTAGTGTGGCCAAAGTAGACCAATATACACAGGCAAGATTTCTGTGAAAACCAAGTACGCTATTGTAAATCTATAGAGGTATAACTAAGATCAGATTTAAGTCTATGGAAATATATTCGAAACAACACAGAGATACGAGCTCCTTCAGACTACAGAAGTTTTCAAAAAATGCATTGTGGGTTTGGGCGAAGTAGACTGTGGTAGATTACCAATGATCTATAAAAGTTACCCATATACACTCAGCCAGGAGACAGGAGAAAGCTACACAATTGCTTGTTACAGCATGTCTGTATTAAGCACTGATAACATATTGGACAACACTCCCATGTATTTCTGCTCTACTCAAACAGCCTTGGTGTGTCAAATATTCTGAAAATATTAATGTAATCTTTTATCTTTTTGTCAAAACTACCATTAGAAAAAATATGTATTTTATATTAGCCTTGATTACCCTGAGATATTTCTGATTTTATCCAAAATCTGCTTCAAAATGATCATGGAAACTGTTCTAAAATAAATGTTCCACATAAAATTTTCATATTTCCAATTACAATGTAAGAAGTAAAGCTTGCTGAAATCAGTGAAAAGGTTTTATAGGCCTTATTGACTTTGACCAAGACTAGGATATGAATAGAAGCTTAAGATTTAGCCATAAAAGTATATTATCATATGCCTAGCATATGTGTGAAAGCATTTCCAATGATGTCAATGGTTTTCACGTTCTTCAGATTAAGCATGTGCTTATCTACTACACTGAATCAAGACTTTCATGAGTACTCCTGAGCAAAACTTTTGCCTTTTAGTCAAATCTTAGCTCAATTATACTTATGGATTCTGACATTTTCAACTTAAAAATGGAACCTCTGACTAGTTATGGTTCTGAAACACATTGGAAAACATGGCATATAAAATAAATAGTCTCGTCTCATTCAGTAAAGGTAAAAATCATGCCATTATCAAGAGTGACACTGCTGATGTGGAAAAAAATTAAGTATTGCAACAGGTTATTAAACTGTTAATGGCCACATTCTATTCTCAGGTTTGTGGTTTGATGCAGTCTGGGCAAAATGTCAAACTGTATCAACATTAACAGCTTCTGACAAGCTCAAGGGGGAAAAAAATGAGCTCAATGAATAAGCTACTCTGTAAATAAAGAGACATTATAACCTTTTAAAGTGAGACAGAATTTAATTAAGAAAATTAACACAGACTTTTGAGACACTGCAGTTTTCTGAATCTCATTCTTCTCTGTTGAGAGAAAGTTTTATTCATTTGTAATAAGGAACTGCAAGTGCCTACTCTCTGACCAAGAGTTAGTGATATCACCTGGATAAAAAGGAAGAGGAATGAAGTTTGTGAACATGCCTTTTTCCATTTTTTCATTTTTAGTTTATGTGGCATCAGTATCAGAGCTAAGAAACACTAGGGAAAAAAAGTTACAATACTTTTTTAATCTTAGAAACACCAATATCAATCACATCAGTTTCTCATTCCAATTTAAATTGGATTCCATGGAGAGAGAGGGTTTCACCATCTCTATTTCATAGATGAGGAAAATGAATCATAGCCAAGAGTGAATCAATGATCTGAACATGGTGAAAATCAAAACTTTGTTTTCATATCTAATTTTAGCAGTGTACCTGAGGATTAGACTAACTTCTAATTTTAGCTGCTAATATTTATAAGTTTGTTCCTCTCTATCTTAGAAAAAAAAAATATGAATTTATACAGGTTTAAAATTTTAGTGCTAAAAAAACCTATTTCTCAGAAGATGTTTCCCAGTTGCTGTATTTTGCCCTGTTTCCCATGTAATAACTTCTGGATAAGGGAATTCATCAATGTGTCTTATCAGTTAGTGAGTAAATTAGGTAATTGGACTATTCTTTAAGTAGTTGCATTCTGATGCTGAAGGAAGGGAGAGAGAGAAAGAAGGAGGGAGGTAGGGGGGAGGAAGGAAAGGAGGAAGAGAAGAAAAAAGATAAAGAAATGACAGTTTTTTCTTTTCTTTTTCTTAATCATAAATCAGCAAATCGTTGCATGAAATTTTTCTAGATATTTTCATGAATTCCCTGATAACAGCTAAAATTTAAAAAAAAGAATATAGAATTATTTTTTCCTTTTACAGATGTTCATCACTATTCTCTTTAAGAAAAAATAAAAACAAACACAGCCAAACAAAACACACAGAGAGAGAATAAAGTTATCAGCATATGTTTAATCCCAATGGTAAAATATGGTTTAATGCTATAGTGACTTCTATCTTTCTAATAGAGAAAATAAACTTTGGGTGCTAAATGGTGGGATTTTTTTGTAAAAGTGAGGATAGACTTGTGCAAAACTTCGAGAGCCTCCCCCAACTCCACATAGGAGTCAGACCTGGCCAGGGCCAGGCCAGTCAGCATCTCTGTCATCAAGGTATTTAAGAGGTGAACCCATTGTTCTTTCTCTCTTGTGGTTTTGTCTTGTATTGAGCTGTCCTGTCTTTAATGTTGAGGAGTTTTTCTACTGGAGGAGGAGGAGGTGAGAGGAGAACAAAGGAACATTGCCCTGAGAAGAAAAGAGGGGGACAGGAGTCCCAGATGGGAAGAAGGGACAGAAGACTGCCAGAGCAGGACTTTCCACTGGAGCCCTTGGTGGCTGAGATGGCAGGAAGGTGATTGCCTGCCAGCTGAGGTGATCGACAGCAGCAAGAATATCCAGGATGGGTCGGTACATGCAGAGCCCCATGTGACACGGAAGAGAGGCTGAGCATCAGTGAGGGTCTCACCCAAAGCATTCTGTGGCCCTGAGGAACTCACAAAGAGGAAGAGGATTGCCTCCTGTGAGGTGGACACCACGCAGCATGAAGGAGAGACTGTGAGGAGCCCTCTTGCTCAAGGAGGAGCTGCCATGGACAATGAGTAATGGCCAGGGGGACTGTAGCCCCCACTCCCTGCTCCCCTTGCCCTGATGGAGGGGAGGATGTAGCTGGGGAGAAGGAGGAGGGGCGAAGTGTATTTAAGATTCAGGTCATATTTATTGGTGTATTTCTCTCACCATCCTACTTCGTAAATGGTGATGATGTATTAAATCTTGGTTTTTCTCCCCAGGTCACTCTGGTTCTTTATTCAGCATATTAAATGGTAGATTATTACCCTCCCTATCCTTAATCTCAAACCCTTGAGCCTTTTTAGTTGATTTGTCTCCTTCCACATCCGCGTGGAAATGTTGTGTGGGGGAGGGGAGGAGTGAGCTGGAGACCACGTGGTTCTTTGTTCCAGTAGGCTTGAACCTGAACAGTCTTTCCCTGCTTTGATCTCTTAGATTTGCACAGTCTTATTGTTCTTTAAACTCTAAGTATATCAACATGTCCGCACTGAATACAAATGGAGCTTACACATCTTGGCCATATATGGAGACATTCATGAGAAACTTGAGACGTCTACAGTTAGGTGTCTAAATTCAGAACCGAATTCTACCCCAAATGATCACATGCACAGTTTATAGTTTTGTTTCTGTACCGTACACAAACTTAATCTTTTATGTGTTTCCACACAGAGAACTAATTCACATAGACAAGGAAAGTAATCTCATCTTGAGAAGAACAGCTCAGTTGTCATTGTCTCAGGAAGCTGAAACTGTTCTCTGCTTTTAATTAATCTTTATTCCATCAGCTCATTCCAACAGCTGGAAAGGGTTTTCCTGCCGAGAAGTGAAGCAGCAATACTTCACTAATCTGACAGTATCAGATCTTTGCAACTGGTAGACAGTGAGGACATGTCACCATGTCGCCTAGACTTCAGCTTTCCACTGAGACATGTAATCTTGTTACAGAATTATCTCTGACTTCCCTTATGAGTACTAAGTAGGAAGACTGTATCTTCACACTACAAAGGGGCTATTGCTGGCCCCATGCATGTCTTTTACTTCTTCCAAGTTCATCTGAAATTAATTTCGGTTTCTACTGAGCGTCTTCTCATTGCAGTGCAATATAAACATTAAGAAACAATGGAAACTTTCGTTCTGCAATGACATTTGTGTGTAGACACTGAGGCTGTTATTTTTTTTTAAATCTACATAAAACTGAGACTGTTGTTTCCAACACTGAATGCTTTGTTTGATAAGATCTTAAAAATGTTATTGATCCTGAAACTTTAATGTAGAACATTTGTTAGCTTTATGCTCTGCTGTTCACTCTGCCATTTACAGAGATGTTACTGTTATGGAGGTTCCCTACTATGGAAGCTTTATCACAGTAATTTATTTGGAGAGTGTAGTTTCCAGAATGTGAGCAAGTCCTGCAGTATATACTAACTATCCTTCATTTGCTTTGATTGTTGGCTGCCTTAATCACATTGCTGGCTTGGATCACAAATATGCAGCTGTTCTTTGAAGTTTTGTATGTTTTGCACCACCATATTTATGGTGGCTGTAAAACTCTGAATCAGCTGAGGGCTAGGACAGCATACTCTTTAAAGTGGCAGGTTTTTTTCAGCAGGTCCAAAATACTTTTTCATGAGGGCAGCAATGAATACTTCTTTTCTTCCTTGGTGACTGCAGTGAGAACTCAGAAATCATTTGTTTAATATAAAACAAATATACAAATTGTTGTTAGGACTTACGAGAACTGGCACAGGCTGCCCAGAGAGGTTGTAGAGTTTCCTTCTCTGGAGACATTCAAAATCTGCTTGGATGCATTCTTGTGTGACCCACTCTAGGCCATTCTTCTTTGGCAGAGGGGTTGGACTAGATGATCTTTCAAGGTCCCTTTCCAAAACCTAACATTCTGTGACCCTGTGACCTTGTGACCCTGTGACCCTGTGACCCTGTGACTCCATGATTCTGTGAATGTAAACTGTAACTCCCATGTTCATTTCAGCTAAATTCTGAAAGAACCTCAAAAGTTCTTTCCAAAGTTTCACTATATTTATGATAGCAAGCCTCAGTTCCACTTGCGGGCAGTCAGAAACACTGACATATCAATATTTTAACAAGAAATAAAAAAAAAAAATTGAATATATTTTATTATTGTCTTTTCTACCAGATTACCGGGGAACTAATTTCTTCTATGATGACTAAAGATGTTCCCTGATATACATTCTTATCTCTTTCTATGACTCAACTTAGTTACTTAGTTTGTTTATCCAAGATACAAAATGTAGAGTGAAGTTTTATCTTAATTACCAACAATCAACTCATACGAATGTTGTCCTTAAGTCAATACGTATGCTATCCTCGAGTAAACATATGAAATAAGTTGCAATAAAATAATAAAATAACACCTTTTGAAATCTGTGTTCTTTACATACATCTTCAAGTCTATCTGATCTCAAAAGACTGCAACTAAATAGCTGAGCTACCGCATTTAGTCAGGCCAAGAGTACTGCTTATATCATCATTTATTACCACATTCTGCAGGGGTATTCTTAGAGTGAAGACTGAAAAGGAAAATTTTCTGAGAGTGGTCCTGATTGACATGGAGAAGAAATAAAATGCTTCAAATTTGTTCTCTTTTTTATTTTTTTATCATAGAATTTTATGTGTATTTTTTTCTCTTCATTTCTCTGACTTGCACATACAAGGAAAAACAGCATGAGATCCAATGTCTACAATATTCAGTAGATTTCTCTGACCACTTTATCAAAGCATAGAGGAGGGATATGTTAGTTTGGAGTCTGAATTACCTCTCTGAAGTAGCAACACTGTCACCCATTTGCCATATATACTTCATAACTTCTGTTCTATTTTCTATGTACAATTTTTTTTAAAGAGATGTAGTGACTTTTTCTTCACCCAAACTAAACAGATTGTCTGAAATAACCTGGGAATGTATATATGTTTATGAACCACTGCTCTCTATATCCTTAAAGCTATTAATAATCAAAATATCCTTGTGTGAACTCTCTACTTTAAAATCAGGTTTCAGTACATCTTTTTTCTATCTAGTTCAGCATATTTCTTCAATAATGACTGTTAATTTGTTTACAAATTTGTTATTTCCTTCCCTTTCATAAATTGCTGTAAGTAAGTTAAATTATCTATAAATTACCTGGAATAGTGACGGTAAGAATAAACATAAATTTAGATTAAATTGGGAAATATTTTCCAATGCACATGAATAACACTAAATCTCAAGGAATCCAAAATAATTTCGGACTTCAACAGAGCATTGTACTGCTATGTCCATCTGTTTAAAATATTTTACACTTTATGATCTAAAGCAAGATGCTCATATGCGTGAAAGCAAAAGAGCTTGCCAGGAATTAAGAGGTCAGCAATCTGCTGAGAAAGAAAAGCAGGATGTCAACTTCTTCAGTAATGTCCTTGAAGACCACAGCGTATTTGAAATGTGCTTTTCCAAATAAAACGAAGGTTTTCTGAATCATGGCAACTACCAACAGAAGAGTTCAATGTTTAAGAAATGCTTTACTGAAGTAATTGATACAAACTAGGCGTATGTAGAGAGACGAGTGGAATAACTCTCCCAACTTAAATTTTTTTTCAACTGATTTATTTGCTTCAGATGCAACTACTGAAAAGCCATGAAAAAAGGTGCCCCTGAGAAAATTAACAGGCATGATCCTAAGGCGATATACATCTTTCATCTCACTTCGTATACAAAGGAACTGTTCTTTGGTATTACAGTTTTTGTTTCTTGATGTTGTACTCAAAAAATCATGCTGTTAATAAATATTTGCTCTAGCGTAAATGTTATTTATGTGTAGAATAGCTTAGAAATACATTACCATAATTCACTAAGCTTCTGTACGAGTTATTTTACAGACCAAATGCCACGTGAATCAGTTCTTTAGATAGTGTATACTGCACTCATCCTTGTAAGATGCTTTTAAGAAACCTCATATATTTAGGTTAATTGCAATTCCAAGTGTTCAAAACAGAAGTTATTTCACCATTTTTACTTGTTTAGAAGACCCTCCCCTAAATTTTTAAACTTTTTAGAGATAGCCTAAAAGGAATGCACAAACCAAATGTGCTTTCTGGCTCATGTACCTCAAGCAGCTAAGTTTTAGCCTAAGAATCTTCGTAACTCCAGATGATATGAGAACCAGAGAGACCACAAGTTGACTCTTACATCCCAGATCATCCTGATAGAGATGAAAGTTTAAAGTAAAACCCCCCAAACCCACTCAGCCCATCCCTAAACTTCCAATCTGAGTAAGCTCAACCAGGAGCCGTCAAGAAGCAGTGAACATGGGATTTCATTTCATTGACTGAGAAGGCCAGTTTCTGGCACTTCCTGAACTGTATTAAGGCAGCAAACATTAGCTGTAAATTTCTGTTGAGAGTGCTACCAGTCAGATTCTCCAGCAAGCATAGATCTGACACAGTCAACTTCTAAGCAAGCATTTTCTTGATGTCTGTAGCCACAGTACAGGCTGGCTAAGGTCAGATGGCATCCTGCATACTAGTATTTCTTGCCAAATAATACAAAGCTTTACTGTTTCCTGGTGCTAGTTCTGGGTCAGAGAAATAGGGAACTAACAGTTCCACTGAACGCAAGAAAGAAGAAAAGCTGGAATATCTTTAATAAGGTCTAATAATAAACGATATAAATCCTGGTTATGTAAATCCAAATGGACTTTTCAGCACTCAGGTGCCTAAATGTTGATTTATAGATAACGGGTGGATGTTGTATTATCATATCTATGCTTAGAAATAGAGCTTACAATTTGCCAACACAAGAATAAGTACTGCCAGTCGAGCTCAGATAAAATTCAAAATGTGAGCTCCAAGGATTTACAACTAACTATTGCAACACTGTCATTCCAAATGTTAAATATCATTAATTCAAATCCTTTTTTTATAGTTATTACCTTGATTGGAAATTAAAGTCTATATTGCTGCAGAAAGATTACAATGATGGAAAATTAAACTAATGCCCCCATTGGGGCGATATCTGTTGACTACTGATTGAGACCTAATTTGGCTCCAGGCATCAGTGTTTGGACAACACTGTCTGCAAATTGTCAGCCACACATTCAAAATAGTAAAGGAAGAAGAAAATTGGGTATGAAAACTGGCATGTTTAAGCCAGAGCCTTGGGAACACTTGATTTTGGGTTGAAGCAACACCAAGTTGACTATTCTTTAAGCACGGAGCACACCTAACCATCAGACATCTGTGAATGATTTGCTCTCTACCCTTAACCATAAAATTCAACATGGTGTGCCAAGAATCTGAATTATGAGGGAAAGGGAAAAAAAGGAACAGGCTTCCAGTAATGAAGTGTCACCCACAAAAAAAGAAGAAAATTAATGGAAAAGCTATGGTTATCTCCAGTCAAGGAGTTTTCAGTAACATAGGATGACAAATAGTGATGCATGAATTCAATTCAAAACCACACGTTTGGTCTTCCTTTAGCCTTGCAAACTGTAGCTTATTTTATGGTGGAAGGCTTCTTGCTGAAACAGAAAAAGTCACTTTACTTCCAAACTTTCATTTCCCATAAATCATCTTTTTTAATTGATGAAGTAATGTATTTCACTTGCTAACATGACTAGCCCAGTTACATAGATGTTAATTATCCTTGCAAAAAAAAGTGAAGTGGTCATGAATGAATCAAGTCACAAAATTTTGTGTGAAAAGGAATGAGGAGGCAATAGAATCAAAACAGATAATATTTAAGTTTATTTATATTTATTTTTTTAAACTATGTTTTGCTTTTGTGTGCTCTCCCATCCTTCTGATATGGCAGTTTGACAATCCCGTAATAAAAATCCTGGTCTTACCTGCCGCATTAAGCAAATCAGGAACAATCTTCAGACCGATTGACTTTATTGTCTACACAGATTTCATAGTATTGCTTGGGTAATGAAGCAGAAGTGAACTGCTGGGAAAGAACAGCCGGAATCTAGATGAAAAGAAATAAAAGTGAACTGAATTATGTCTCCGTGGGGCATGGAAACTCAGTAGACACCAGCTTACAGAAATTGTAGAAATGAATATTCGCCAGGAAGAAGTAGACTATTTGAATAGATAACCATTGAATTTGTTACTACGTTGTTTGTTCTGATGTAAAATTTTGAGATTCCAACAGACAAAAGAGCTTATATGCAAGATATTAAGATGGAGGATGAAGGACTGCCTAAAGTATTTTGGAAATACTTTTGAAGAATACTTACATATCAAATAATTTTTTTAAAAAAAATAATTCTTATCTTCAATAAGAAGATGAACAAAATAGTAAAAAATTTTTCCTGTTTTTTAAGAATAAAGAATTGTTGATTTTTGAGCATTCCAGAGGTACCATCTCCATTGCACAGATTGTAAGTGGCTGTGAACTACAAAGAAATGATATTAGGAGGTCACATTTCTAGAAGTAATATGCACTAAAGTCACATTTCTCTAGCCTTAATCTTGTCCTTTAGCTAGAAAAATACTATCTGTAGTCCTTATAACAAACTTGGTTTAAAATTTACTTTTGAAACAGGCTTACTTTACTAATCCACTTTACCCTTTTCTGTAACAGGACTTACCACTGCAGATTATGGACTTGCAACAAGCTTAGTTGCCACCTTGCATTCAGTTATATACATTGAACTATTTTTAAAACCTTATTTTCTTCATTTTTTTGTGAAATTAAAAAATGGAAATAGTAGTGTAGAAATACCTTACACAGTATTTCAATAGCAGTATTTTTTTTTCTTTCTTTTTCAAAATGAAGCTTCAACAGAATTGAAAGGTTTCTGAAGAGTGTATAAGTAAACAGTGTATAAGTGAATAAGTGTATAAGTGAATAAGTGTATAAGTGTATAAGTGAACTAGTTGACAATAATCTGCTTTTAGTAGACAATCTATGGAAGGCTAATCTTTATAGCTGAATGATTTACATCACTGTAACAATGTAAAAATGCACCTCAGGACTAGAATTAGAAGTATTTCAGAGCGGTAAGATCAGACCGAGTACCTTTTTATTTCTATATGTAAACTTCAACAAAACATGGATTCCATTTCTAAATGATCCATCTTTTCCCTTCCAGGTACCATAGGCCTAAAGAGCAATCAATAAATTCCAAAGTAATTATTTTTCACAACGATTGTTTTAAGAATACTTTCATGCTCTAAATTTGTTTGGATCTGCAACACAATAGTAGTTCCAAAATGTTTTTGCAAAACCAGTTCACAAATAATCTCTCATCAGTTTTTCTGCGAGTCATAACTAAGCAGTGTCACTGCAACTGAAAACTACAGTAACAATCATACCTTTATAGAAGATCTTTCATCTGGAATGATTCCAAGGAGCTTTGCTTTTATTACTTCAATGCAAAGGTCATTCATTTCCAAATGACAGTTTCTTTATATTCTCCTTCCTGTGATGCAAAGAAATAATAGAAATGAAAGATTCAGTGAGCTTTCAGGCTAAACTATATTGCTTTACACCTTCCCTTTATGATTTTGGGTGACTTCCCTCCTCCACCCCCTCTCCAACAATGAAGGGATGAAAAATCAGGATTGTAGGGCCCCCAGAGCCACATTTGATTAAAAATGCAGGAACTAATGTGCCATTGGCCTGCTATAGTCTTACCATATAGTTTATTATCCAGTTTATAAGAAACATGCTATTCATATAAGTGGCATTATTAGAATCATAAATTATAGTACAAACATAGATCTCTATTTGTAACTGCTGTGGCTTTCATTAGAACTGGCTAAAATAATACTCCAATCAGTCATCTTAGGAATGATCTATGTTAATGTCCATGTCTTCTGCCTGTCATCTGGAATTTTTTGGCTTTCTAGGGAAAATTAAGTACTATATGAAAAGACAAGTGGAAATAAAGTACAGTCTATGAAGGAAACTGTTCAGCTCATGTTTGGCATTCCAGTACAGCTTTGAAAACAGGAGAGTGATAAAAGCCATAAAAGGAAAATCATACAAAAATTTATCAGTGCCATTGTTTCATGTTCCTTTACAATCTTACAGTTTTAATAATTTTAGTAAGTGCTCAAAAGTATTCTACACTGTGTTAAAACTCTTAACATAAAAGCAAAGGCAATCTTGCAATAGCGAATATTATCACCAACCTAACTTTGTGTTCTAACTATATTTAGGGATTTTGTAGACTGGGGTTTTTTGACATTTAGGGTTTTTTGTTGTTGTTTGGGGGCTTTTTTCTTGTTGTTTGGGGTTTTTTTGAGGAGGTGGATGCTTTTCCTGGGAAGTGGGTGGGTATCTTTATCATTAAAGATAAAAACAACGTCAATGAAATATAAATGGATTTAAGGTTAGGGTTAAGTTCCCAGTTAAGTCAGGTGAAATTACATGCCCAGAATTTTCAATCATTTTAATGAATCCTAAATAATAATTTCTTAAATATTTGGTGTTTGAATCTTCTGCTATCCTAGAATTTGATATACAGAGAATAACTAAAATCATTTATAAACACATTGGTATTGTGTATCAAAAAGACACTATGATCCTATCACTATGCCAATTAAAAAAAGTTTTCTGTAATCAGACCGGAATTAGAAAGGATCATAGACAAAAGCTTTACTTTCTCTATAGGTTACATGTGCAACATCAGTCACTCAGAATTCAGCTAAACCAAGCAGCTACTGTATCATGCATTGCTTTAGGGTAGGTCATAAAGACTCACAAAGAAATTCAGAAAGTGTGCAGTTTTAGTATGTAGTTTTCTTTCTTGCTAGATAAAACAATTTAACCCCTTACTGGTTTGGGTTTTTTTTTCCTCCTCCTACTCACACACCAGTAATAGGCAACTGCCTTGAACTGCAGAGTAAATTACCGCAGAGTTTACAGAAATATAATTGTAACAATACTAGAGCAACTTGACTCCATTCCAGTTACTTTCTCACATGTCTTTCCACAGCTTCAGAAGAAGTCATTTCATCAAAGTTTTCTTTTTTGTGGAGATGCCAAGGGGATTCCTAAAACCAGGTTTGCTTACAGTACTCTGTTTCAACATCATAGATTAAATTTTCAGAGCATATTAGACACAAATCTGCTACATTTTTCACTGGGAACGGATCAGCTATCTCTTCCTTTTCTACCCACCCTTCAAACAATTGAACATGAGCAATCATGAGTGAACACATTGATTCAGAAGAACTAAAATATACAGAGGGTATAGACAGTAACATGATCACAGGAAAAGTAGAACCCTCCCAGGAAAATGCATGAATAGTTTCCCATACTTTAGCAACCATGCAAAAGGCTGTGCACAGAAAAGGTGGCCAAGCTGCCTCTGTTGAAATCTAAATAAGTAAGAATCTTTCCATAAGAAAGCAAAATGATTATATCATGGTAAACAAAATTGCTTTCTGAAGGCCAAGATGGCAGAGCCTAAGGACACAGAATGATATATCCACATATCTACAGAACCTATATGACAACTGATGGAATATCCAGTGGTGCTGAAGCTTGCTGGTGTCTTGGGAGTGCATGGGCATCCCTTACTTCAACAGGAAAAGACTAGTTCTTTAATGGATCATGAGTTCTCTTTCCTTTCTATCTCTGTAAATCAGACATTTAATGTCCGTAGAGATGTTTTGTATTCATCCTATAGGATTCAAACACCAACTCCACTCCTACAAACATATCAACTTGTGCAACAAAATCGTTATTTTAACATCAAAATAAGTTACTTTCTTTTCTGCTTTTGAAGAGTTAAAAGGAACGGGTGAATGGATAAGAATGATGTGGTGTTCATGTGGTTTTGTAGGACTGAAGCATAACGGAATTGTTTCTCATAACAGTGACCTTCAGTGACCTTCCCTTCTTTTCCCCTCATTGCCTTGCCAGTGGAAGGCTGGAAGAAATACCCAACAGAGAGTGGTAAATTAGACTAGATTAAACAGATTCATACATATTTCTCTAATATTTATCTCATATAATGATTTAAGTGAAACAATTCTTATGTTTCAAATATTGTAATACTAATTTATTGAGATTCATCCTTAAGATCACCATGAGAGGGGCATTTTCTGTCCTTCAGACACCAACATGATGCCTACTGATGTCACTGAATTCTTAGGCCTGTGTATTCAACAACACGTACTGATCAGAAGATGTGCAGCAGCGTTAATTGCTTTACAAAAGCACGGATTCTCTGTTCTTTTGTAGAGCTGAAAAGAAAACCCTTGCACGCTACAGGTTTATAAAACCTCAAAATATTTTTCTTTTGAAAATATATAAAATGAACCAAACTTTAGGGTTTTTATGCTTAGGTGTTTTCATTTAACTTTACGATAATGAAGAAATGGAAATTTTTAACGGATCCCTGAATGTAAAACGTGACCTCAGCATGTTAATTTAGTTATTAAATTAAACACATTCTAGAACAGGTTGTTTTGACCAAGAGGCCAGGTGACCCAGAACAGCTTGCAACCGTGTTCATCCACATCTTCCTCTCTAAATATTCTGGCTCTATGCAAACTCTTGAGACTAGTCCACAAGAAGTTCCAGTGTCTGAATATGCTTAGAAATTCTCCGAGTGGACAATTGACACCTTCCAAAATAATCTCAGGAAATAGTCTAAGTGTTTGATAATAGAGTCGTGTTCAACTGCCTAAGAATATTCCTGTATACTACTTAAACTATTACTATAACATACCCAAACAAAAATTCTTTGAGAAGGGACAAAACTGAAGGATTAGCTGACTAGACTGTATTTTAATTTCTTAAGCAACACACTTTTCCAGGCACTGACTGAAATTTATAGGCATACTTCTGTCACTAAAACTCTAGCAAAGTGGTTCCAAATCTGCACGAATATAGGTTACAGCAGGACTGGATCTCAAGTTTTTTAAACATTTGACACAGTACTTACTTTTATGAGGACCTATAAAAAAAAGAAATAAGTAAACTGTATCATCCCCTTCATCCTCATAGACAGAAAAGATTAAGTCCACATGGATCTCAGCAGTGAGAATGTGGAGGAACAGCCTATAAACTTTCAGGGTTGTGCCTCTAATCTCAAAAAAAACCATCATTCTATATTTGTTTCAAGGGTTTCATAGCATTCATGAGCAAGAATGGAGCCTGTGTGCTGGCTGTCCTCCATGACAGGGTTGTACAATTTTGTAACCATATGAGGAAAAAGAAAGAGAATGTATGTGTAAATGAGTTACAGATTCTGTATTAGATGCAAAAATTCAGATTCTAATAACTTGAAACATAAAGAGGAAACCTGGTCTCCTGTATTTCAAGTGCTCACCAAAATCAGCAGACTTTCATGCACAATCTGAATACCTTCCCGACAAGAGAAACTAATTCTAAAGTGCTAAATTAGGTTTCAGGAATACTAAATACAAATTTTATATCTGTGTAAGAGCAGTCATTTGAACTCTTAACTCCCACGACTCTGTCTTGGGTAAGATTTCTAAACTGGTTTTCTCAGTTTGCCCATTTTTAGAGGCTTTCCACTTCATACAAAACATTTAGATGTTCACTGAAGCACAGAAAAGGACGGTGATTTAGTCTGCTGCACAATGTTTAGGGTATTTATCCTGCAGAGGTGATATACAGTCTGTGATCTAGAGAATATCCAAGCAGTTTATACAGAATGAAATAATTTAGACAGAAAAGACCTGAATTATCTCTACCTTGCATATAAAACACGATGACTGAGAACATTCTCATACTTAGCTTTGAAATTCCTGAAGCGGAGGAGGAGGAAGATGAAACTATGCTCTTCTATAATCACAGGGAAATGCTATAAACATATATTATTTTGTAACATAGAAGTCATTGTCATTTTGTGAGTGCTAAGTCCACCATCTAATTTTCTTCTGTTAAATATATATAAATATGCTCCTTTTTTTTGTCTCAAATTAGAAAAAAAATATTTTGGCCAAATGTGTAATCTGGGCCAAGAGTTGCTTGTTTTGGTGATAGTAAGGAAAAACTCACGCTACTTCATTCAAGAAGGATTCCTTTTCAAGTTTTATGGATGTACTGGACAAATAATTAATCACACAACTCTGTTGTGAACAAATATTTGACAATGGCATGGGAGTAACCCACGTGGAGTGTGTTAGGATTCAAAATATTAACAGCAGAAGCATGCCAGCTTTGTAGCAGTTGACTTTTTTATGTGAGAGTGATTACAGCTGGAAGCACACTAAAAATTAACAACACATAACAATGTAACATTAGCAAGAATTGCAAAACCTAACTGAGTCTCAATAAAAGCAAAGATGTTGATATTGTTGTACTGCTTTAAGTCTATAAAACCACACATATTTCTTCCTGAAATATGGTTTGGATGCATCTTAATGTTTTTACCAACATGACAAATCTATTTGTATACATGTCTATTGTAGTATATTTGTTGCACAAAGATTTTTTCCACATCCCAAAGTGAATTACGCTAACCAATACAGTGATCTATGCAACTGACATTCAGGTTCCTAAGGCTGAGTGTTCTTGTATACTTCCCAGTTAGTCATGCTATATCAAGCAGAAAGCTGCAGGGAGAGGGGAGAAAATGAGAAAGAAAAACCCAGAAAGCAAGAGAAATAGGAGCATGAGGTAATAAAATCACTTTTTACTTTGATGATTTGGAGAGGAGGCGTGAAGCTCATGCACTTCCCTGGAGTCCGAGTCATCCAATACCCCTCAGCATCTGAAAAATGGTACAAGAGAGCAGAAGAGTAAAACAACAATATTACGACTACATTAGATCATACTTCTAGGTAGATTTCTGAATCGTTTTTTCTTGTCCAAGTACAACTCTAAGGCATAAGAAACTTAGCAGTTTTGTCCACAGAGACCAAATGCAACAGTCGTATTTGTTTCTTTGTAGAAAACAGGACACCATCTCCCACACAGCCTCCAGGAAAGCGCAGGAGATGCTAACAAAGCCAGGTGAGAGGGCTTGTAGAAATTTTTTCTGCCAAGAAGCAGAACTGTATCTAGGATAGGAAGGAATATACCGCCCGCTTGTATCATATTAACTAATCCTTTTTTTTCTTTCAGTTTTTTTTTTTGGTTGGTTGGATGGTTGGGGATTTGTTGGGTTTTTTTTGTGAGGTTTTTTTTAATGAAGACTTGTAGTTTAGTAAACAGTGCAGCAATCTAAAACTATTAGTCCTTGATTATATTACAACTATATTCACGGATCAGTTTGACAAGTGTTGTATTTCTAGTGTTTTTTGGAACAGATAGGGAACGTGTAAGAGGCAAAGTTTGGAAAAAAATGTGTCCAGAGGTGATTATGGAGGTTAATGCAAAGAATATGTTTGCAAGGATATTACAGTTGGTGCACTAGTTTCACAGCTCACTGAAGTCACACAATATTCCTCAGTGCAATGTCATTGGGAATAAAAATATTAGAACAAAAACCCAGAGCCCAGAGAAGAAAAGAAGCTTGCTAATTATTTTCACTCTGGTGTCTAAGGTTCATTCTACAGTTAATAGTACATGAGCCTTCAGAGAACAATGTTAAGAAAATATACGTGTGCTCATACATTTAATAGTAAGATCTTATAAGAATCAATTTTCTCACAAAGTATTGTGCTGATAAATTCTAGTCCCCGACTGTTTTCAGAGCTAGTGTAATTCTGTTTAGATCAATTACTTTTTTTCCTTGTGTAGCAGTGCCATCTTTATCTGAGCTTAGTACTACAATCTATCTTCCAACTCCAGTTTCTGTGCCCAGTTTCAGTGTAACATTCTCCCACATAATTCAGAATATGTTTTTTTGACTCCTTTATAAAGTTGTGACTATTTTATTTTTGACCAATTTCAACCAGTTTCTGTTCTATTAAGGACAAAGCAAAATCCTTGTGTCCTTGGCTTTACATTCTATTCTGTGTACCTTTGCTATTCTTTAGTAACAGCGTTAATTTGCTGACGAGTAATTTATATTCAAGACCATCTCAGACAAACTACTTCATTGAACATTAATGAATGAGATGACACAGGAGAATCAAGCATCTCTTAGAGAGACAGTTTCTCAGAAAATAATAATAATTAAAAAACAACCTACATTTACTGTTATTAAAATTACTTCTATTTGCATCATTCCCAGACAGTAATGCTTTATAGACAAAAGCATTGCTGCCTAACATGATATCACAACACACACTTTTTCAATTTGGGTGGCAGACATGCTACTGGAGGTTTGGGAAAATCCACAGTGCCTGCTATTAGTTCTTGTTTTCTGTGCAACACAGCATGAAAGGTCTGGCACGTGCTTCTGGCTTCTGACTTGATGCATATTTTCTGTACTTTCTTGAATGTCTAAACCAAAAAAATAGTAGTAGATTCAAGTGTTTTTCATCATGGTCATAAATCAATCACATATGTGACTATGTCTAGGTGTCACAAAGTTACACTGCATTTAGCTGCTGTACATTCAGGATGAGATGAAACATTTTAAACTAGATTTCAAAACTCCGTAGTGAAATTCCATATGAAAACACATTTAAAAGATTTGGTCATTCCTTTAAGCAATTTAATTTCCCAATTTTCTTCTTCAAACTAAACCAATTTAATTAAGAGTTAAATCTTATGAAAAATATCTACATAGGAGACTTATATCTATTTAAAAAAAACTCTTTTAAAAGCTAAGCTAGAAAAGTAAGACTCGTTTAAATTCTAACACCAAAGCCAGTCCCAGTGAAAGTGAGGATATGAGTGTGTATTTGGAAGTCAGTTGAGTTTATTTGGCTTTGCAATTTGTTCCCCAGACTTTAGTAGGTAACAACTTGGTTTAAAAGCTTCATTACCTGGAAGATCATGTAAACTGTCTTGTTACTAAGACAGCCTTCAGAACCAAGGTGAAGCTGAAAAGTGGTAAGGGAAATTTTCAAAGCTCTTCTTTATACCATTTAACTCACCAATCATTAGTCTTATTTACTTGAAACATTTTAGGGCCAGTGTTTACTTAACCATTTCACTGAAAATTTGTAAGCACTTCCAGCAGTAGAATATTGTGCCTGTAAGGGGTTTTGGAGTTCAAAAGAAATAAGACTATATAGGCAGTTTAATACACTTTGTAGTGATTCAAGGAAAAAGAAAATCAGAAGTATGTTTAATATAAGACTTCAGTGAATATTTACCAGCAGATCGAATTTGAACATAAGGAAAACCAACATAAACTGACAAAGTCTACATTCTGTTGTCTTTAATAACAAGATATTGGCTAAGAAGATAACAGGGCATACAACAAAATGAAAAAAAGTGGCCCCATCAATAAATAGAAGGCTTGAGATTTTCAAAGCAGTCAACAGTAGAATGTATAAGAGAATGTGACTGGACAAAGATACACAGTCATTTAATTACCCAACTGATGAATGTATCTTATTCACAGATGTTTTCCTACTGATCTTCCTCTGATATCATCAGTGTACGGTTTAAAGTGCAGTTGTCACCTCAAGGAAATATGACATTTATAAAAATGCCTTGAGTATGTAGACACATTCGCAGTAACATTCTCTGTCCAAGATTCGGGGAGCCAAAAATGCAAAATGCTTCTTTATCTACATAACGAGATTAAAATTTCAAAACCTGTAGACTGAAGTCTCAACACGTGCATCTTACTTCAGAGAAGGCTACGTAACAAACCTATTTTCAGAGAGCATTCTGGAATTGACTGTAAAATTTGACATGGTTAGAATAACATCTAGTACTTGAGCATTTAGGCATCTATTCAGCTCTCCGTCTTATTAGCTAATTAAGCCACTTCAAGGAGAAAATGTTAAGAAGGATAGTAATCTGAAAAACAGACACAAAAATGTATTAATAAAGAACTTACAAGCAAAAAGAGCAAATTGTCATATTTTTAACCTGAAAAAGGCCACAGAATCTGCCACTGTTTTTTCAGTCTAACTAAATAGTCCAGCAGGGACAGCATTTCAGGCAAACAGTTTATCTGAAAGAGCAGTCGCCTGATTAAGCCAGCAATGATAAATCACAGAGTATTCTCTAGTGCAATGCACTGGTTTAGCTATATAAAATGAAAGAAAAGGATATGAAATGCTAGGCCTTAGAGAATCTATATAGTGAAATGGAGTTTTGAATCCAGAGAGAGTTGTTCGTGAAAATATTTGATTTCTTTCTCCCTACTTTTTTAATGATCTCTGACTGCTTTGTACTTTTCGTAGTTTTGACCCACTCCCCAGAAATGAAGAATGATTCTAGAATAAAATGACTAGATGTGAACATGATTGAAATTTGACTGACAACTTTCCAGCCTAGGCCATTCTATGATTCTATGAACTTATTTTTAATGACTATATATATATGTATATAATAAAAATGTGCAATTTACAGTTTAGTATCACTAGTATTGTTAAACTAGAGAATATAAAATTTAAAATTGCAGAAATAAGATTAACCTTATTTGATCCTTCAATTTACTGCTTATTCTAGTATATATATGTCAGTCTTCAGTATAACACATTTATTTGAATTGTACTTATATGTACTTATATGTGGATTTCCTGACACTTTAGTTTTACTGCAGAACACATCTCATTTATTGATCGGAATAGGCATTGAGTAATTGTTACTTTTTAAATATTAAACTTGTGCCCCTAAACCTCTCTAAAACATACCATTCAAATAATGCACTACATTTTACCTTGAAGATAGACCACTGTTGGAATTTGGCTTACAAACAGGAAGGAAGATATTTTTAAAGAATTCAGGAAGATCTTCAATGATCCAGGGAAAGAAAACACACAACATTGGCATTTTGTCCTACAAGGAACAAAATAAGAGTACTGTGATGAGCAAGTCAACAAAAGGGTAATGTTCTTTCCCTTTGGAGTCAAGACAGAAGATACAATTGCAAGGCCGAAGGCTGGGATCACTCCAGTTTGCTTTGTAGGTAGTCAGGAAAAGGTCTTGCAGTTCAAAGTGGTCCTAAGAGTATGATCATGGCTATAACTGGTAGCATTATATACAAGAAATTGTAAAAAAAAATTTGAGATCCCTGAGGGGCATTGAAGGAGTAGAACATTAAAGCATTTCCCAGAGATTCATCCCATGTCATAAGCAAAGGCTGTCAGGAGTTACATGAAGTTATAACCTTTTTGTGTAGCAAAAGAAGGATGTGCCCTTTTTAGAGTTTCCTGGAATCAATCGCCCATGAACAGCACGGCTAAAGTAACCAGGAGGCATAAACATAAGAGGGAAGTGAAAAGGTGAAAAAAATATACATATGCAATTAGCACTAAACCATGAAGTCAGGATCCTCTATAACCAAGTCACAGATGGACACAAACAAGAAAATATTTCATTTACTACATGTTACTGGGAGAAGTCTAGGTAGCAAAGAAAAGAAAATGTAATTGCTCATGTCTGAGATGAGTTTGACCTACTTCGGAATTACTGAATTTGGGTTGTGATATTTCAGTAATTCCTAAATGAAATTGCGCTGTAAGATTCACATTACTGGAGTCTTTTCATTGATGATTATAACCTATTTAGGAATAAGTCAGTGGGGAAAAAAGGGGGAGATACTACAATACATTAAAAATAAATTTAACTGTTTCTAAGTTACCAACATTGTGAAAAGACTAAACTTCGGTTATTAGGAGTTATAGTGGTAGTAAATAAAGTACTGTGTGTGGAGCTGAAGATTACCGAATCACACTAGGTCAACTTTTTAAAGAACAATATATCATGTGTAGGTGGAAAGAGATTTCAATTCTTACTGACACATGTTGGAAGTCACATGCAGGGAGCCCTTCAATACATTCAGGATTTATAAAATTATAAAGAATAATTTGAAACAGAGTTGTGACATCTAATGTAGAGGAAACGCAGGCTTTTAATCTCCACGTGCACAGAAGCATTGATCCCCGAGCAAATATTAACAACTGCTGCACTACAAGAAATAGTGAGTCAATTATGTCTGAGAGAGCAGACCAAAGTCTCAACCTCCACCATATTTACAGTTAATTTAAATTTTATAGGCTATCTTCATGAAGTTGATAATGATTATGAGCAAAGTCTATTGGGAGAAAGTAATTAAAAGTGACTGATAATTGGGAATTCCTTAAGTGCTAAAATTGTCAAAATTTCTGAGGAAGATGGCTATGCTAGCTAAAACAGACATAGAAAGAAACTGAAAGCATCAAGTAATTAACTAATAATTATGATGTAGAAGAAGAGGATCTGATAGCCATAAATATATAACAAAATTTAGGAAATATAGAAGATTTAAAAGAAAAATAGACAGGTTTTTTATATGATTGCTTGTTTGTAAATTATATTTTTCAAACTATTACACATTTTTGGAACATATCTGGTGGTTGGAAGATAAGCTTTATATTTTCACTGTGGATGCACTTAGACTTCTACATCTTGATAAGTGGCAGGTAGTATTACATATTTAAAAGATTTTAAAAAGCTTTTTCTTTTTTTCAAAAAAATAAAATATGTCATCATCATACAGTTATGTTTCTAACGCCAGCCACAGATTTTATTTCTTACATATGTATTATTTAACCTTTTTTAATCAATGACTTGAGGAAGGACAGTCAGTACAGATGTATTATTATAAAATCTGCCAACGACAAAAATCAAGAGAATCAGTAGTAGCAAAAAGACTATGTCACATATGCGGAATGAACTCAGTTTCCTGGTAAACACACCGTGGGAAAATGGTGTGTGTTTCAACATTGCCAAGTGGAAAGAACATAATTATGAACAAGGAATGTAAGTCATTCTTCAGGATTGGGAATTCTAAGGAATGAAAGAAATATTGAGTGTCTTAGAGGTCAGCATGGATAATTACTTGAACTTGAGTTTTCATTGTGGAATACAGAAGTCCTTGAAAGTTTTAGTAAGAAAATGCCAAGTATGAGTGAAAAGGTTATATTACATCTGTACTGGCACTGAAGCTATCAGTGCTAGATTATTGTATCTAATTGTAGATTCAAAGAAAGAGAAGGAAAAATTATAAAATATTCGGAGAAGTCTAGGAAGATGATTAAAGGACTGGAGAACATCTTTTACAGGAGGGAAAAATAAAACAAAAATACCCCTACAAAAAAAACCTACTACAAAACTAACAAAAAAACCCCATAAATCAGAAGAATAATTTAGTTTCCAAAATTGAAGGTTAAGAAGTGACATGATTAGTGATTAAACATTCTTTCTTGATGAAATCTGATAATAGAGAACTTCTCAACCAGAAAACACAAAGACAATAATCCCTTTCTACAAAATACCGGCATTTCTGGGGGATGATTCTGATCCCAGTGATACCCATTTTAATGCCTCAAAATCTTTTCCTGAAGGTAATTTCTGATCTCCACACGATTCTAATTTTCAGTTGCAGAATGAGAAATAGGTGGGCAATTTCTGGCGTAATTATCTGTTGAAAATTTTGTCCTGAGGCCTGACAACAAATATTTCAAGTAGTTCAAATGAGGCTGCCTGTTAAATATCTAAGAATGCATGATGCATAATCTTGACCTGAGCTGTCATCTTCCAAAAGACTTACAAATTTTATGTGTTTTTGATCCATGTGTCCTGTCAGAGTTTCTCAAAAGTGGGACAATTCTCTAATCTACAGGTTTGGACTCAAGTCCTGTGAAAAATTGGGGTTTTGCAGCTTATCCAGAGTCACAAATAAAACAGTGGGTAGTGATAAGAATATAAATGAGATCTAACTTCTGTTCAAGTCACCACTAGACTTCCCTGCAAATAATATATAGTGATAAACAGCTACTTCACTATATCCACATTGTAGTATTTATAGATTCTGACTTCCTATTCAGGACTCCATAATCTCCAACCTGTAATTTGTTTAGTCAAACAAACCAGAAATAAGTGAAATAAAAGCAACATTTAAACACTGTGGCCCATCCAGTCTCTGGATTATACAGATATTAAGCTTCAGGCAACAGGAGAATCTCTGTGTAAAAAATCAATTCTCCTATTAAACATAGAGATAGGTGATGTCTGAGTGGGATTTTGAGGTTCCTAGTCTCAAACTTCGAGCCTCCAGCTTTAATCCTAGGCACTGGCACAGAGCGCATGTCGAAATGTTTCCATGTGCTACAGTTTATGTTCTAATCTAAATAGTACAATATAAACTGGGGCATGTGTTATTTCACAGATGACACAGTTTCCAAGTTATGACAGTTTAGTAGCGTCCCAGGCTCTCGGTTCCCACACATTCCACGACATTTTCATTTTCCAGAACTTTCATCAACAGCAGCTTCAGACTGCTGGAGGACACAGAGAAACGAGAGAAAATATATGTAATATATTTAGATAATAAATTGTGATGGATCTGTGTTATGACATTATCTGTTTCTATGATGATAGGTCAGGACTGCAGTCAGGCAGTTTAGAGCAGTTAGTTTAAGAAAACAAAATTGTTCCCAGTAGATTTCTAAAGACCATTACAAGCAATAGAGAAAATCTCTTTCCTCATCCTCTTCTCTAGCCCTCATTCTCTGCTTTCTGTCACAATAAATCACGATGATACACGATTTTCTTCCAAGTTAATTTTATTCAAAGTCAGAAGAATAAGTTCTTTAAAATAGTTTATCTACCTACCCTGATGAACATCAAATAGATATAAAGGTTCCCTCATTTTAGGATTGTTTGGTGCTTTGCTTGCTGCTTTTGGATTGGTTTGATCCTAGTCAGCTAACTTTGTATTTTCAGTAACGTTCACATTTTCTGAGTAAATGAATACATGCTTTATCACAACTGGTTTAAAAAGTTAAGAACCATGTGTCAAGCCTGGACCTTTGATTTTCATTTGTTCATATACATAGAATTATCATTAAACTTTTTATAACTTATTAGTAATCATATACAGTGGAGTACTTTTAAGTTTTTTGTAACATTTCTCTAAAATACCACTCAAGATTTTCATATAGTGTGACATATGCAGATGTCCCTGCTCGGTCCCCATGTGTTGCCTGATCTAGTTGAGAGGCGTCCCTGCCCATGACAGAGAGGTTGGATTAAAATGATCTCTAAGGTGCCTTCCAGCCTAGGCCATTCTATGATTCTACAATTCTATGTGATTTTTTTCTCCTTTCAGAGGTGAAATTCTCCCTATATGTATGGGAATAAAAAGAAAAGACAGAAGAATTAAAATAACATGCTAAAACATTGGTTTAGAGATGCTCTTCAAACAAAGCCTTTTCCTAGTTCATTTATTCTCAAATTCACCAAGTAAAATATACTTGAGGGTTACAGGTGCTTTCAAGAAACATGTGGAAATAAATTTAAAACTCTTAAAAAAAAAATCAGATTCTGTTTTATGTTGATTCTGTTAAAGTTATACCAATTACAAGCTGAGGAAGGCTTGAAATTACAACCTTCGTTGCTAAGAATCTAGTTACAAACCAAGGGACACACAGAAGTTTGTTTAGTATATGCTGCGTCTGTGTTTACACATATCAGTTTATGGATTTAACCTAGCTCACACCAGAGGGATGAAATCATATCAGTCTGTATTTAGAAAATGTCAGTGTCTTAATTCAGATTATTCAGGCATATAATTTCAATTAGGGAAAAATGTACACAGGGAATAAAATCCAGTCAAATTTAGGATTATTATAAATAGTTCAACATTCATAACAAATGTACTGTCTTCCTGGTTCGTGTCAATAAAAAAAAAAAAAGTACAATAACTCTTCCTATCCTAAAGTTTGATGGGTTAATCTATGGTTATACTGCATATAACCATGCACTATAATTTTTTAAAAATATTACTGACACGTTCTGCAGTTTAGAAAAATTTGATTCCTTTTGTCATCCATAGTTAGATTTATTCTCAAAGCTAAATTTAACTGAGATTTTCTGTTCCAGTCTTCAACATCCAAGGCTTAACTGTTATCTTTCTTTTTTTTTGCAGAGATTAAAATGATTTTAAGGGTAAACTGAGAAAAAAAAATAAAATTTCTTTTTACCTTGCCCTATGCACATTTAAACTGTTTCTTCTTGTTGCCACAAAAATCTCTTTGAAAAAGAGCATCTTATTTCAAAGAACATAAATAAGTCAGAGCAAGTTAATGATCTCTTCCTTTGATCATGCATATTCCCCTCTGTACGAGCAGAACATTAAACCAAGAAGATAATGCATGGAAGCACAGGCCTTTTGTGTTAGAACAAATTACCAGCATTGTGCCTACACTCTTGTAATAATGAGGAGACAAGTACTCCTGCATATAAACACTAAGGTTTTGCTTTATTTCTGTAGGAGGAATGATAGTAGAAAAAAATACGATCATCCTTTTCTAATGTCTGCAGTACAGAGTGATCCACGCTTATAATTATGGGATATGTCAGGAAGTGTTTTATTTACCTCTTTTGTAGGAATGACTGTGCACTAGAATCAATGAATCAATCTAATTAATTAAATTATCTCAGCTGAGCTTTATTCAAGTAATTGAGTGAAATCTGTGTTTTATAAAGTTTTTAATATTTTCATATTTTATGTTATTTAAAAATATATTTGTAACATATTTTGTTGAAATAAAATGACATCATAATTACTACTTAATCTGAATGCGGTTGCTCACAGAAGTGTTTTATTGAAGGTATGAGAAGACTGAATATACAAAATCTAATTTTCAAGGGTCTGTTTCACAGGTTTTTATTAAGGCCACTATGTATCGTCAAATCTAAAGAAAAAGATATTATTAAATACATTTCTCTGTGATGTGACTCCAAACTGAGAGGTGGAGGTGCTCCCTCCAGTCTCTAAAGTTAACTTTTTTTACAGTGCATTACACAAGCAAGGTAGCTTGGTAGTTAGGGAGAAATCAGCTGTGCAGGATTGGACAGCCAAAACAAGAGGCCTGAAAACAAAGATACACACTCAGCTCTGGCAGGATGCAACTTCTGCTTTGCTCTTTCCAGTCCAGCCACATTTAGGGATTTGTGGGTTGGCCAAACTCCATCAAGTCCCATTCCTCCCAGGGTCACAAGGAAATTTTTCCTTTCCCATCACCACTGAAGCTTGACTATGCAACTCTGCGCTTCTGCATGCACAACTGTGTCCAAGAAATTCCTGTCTCTGCTCCCCATCCGCAAGCTCTTGGTTTTCTGGCTTATGCCTTCACCTGTCTTCTTCCCTCTAACTTTGACAACATGCACAGGACTTTCCTGGAGAGCTCAAGAAGAATTTTTATTCTGATCTTGGTTGATCTTTGAGGATAAGGAAATTGTTTCTCCTTCCAGGGAACTCCTTTTACCCAGAGGGTAACACTTGAGACCAACTGTAACTGTCCTCCCTACTTTCTACTGATGACTTTTCCAGCAGATCACACCAAACATCATTTATACAATAAAAATATAAGTAACTTGCTTTGTCATGCTATTAGAAGTCAGATTTGCAATGAGATGGCTTTAACGCAGCTGTAAATTATATTTCTCTCCTTAATGTTCTGAATGTTGAGTTGGTTACAAGGTTGATCTTAATTTTCTTTCTTTTCACAAACATTTACAGACTGCAAATCCACAGAGTGTTCAAAATGTGGTCGAGGTCTCAAAAGTGTGTAAAAATGGAATGACTACAGCAATATGTATGGTTATTTGGGAAATAACCTACAGTAAGTGTCTTACATTAATAATCTATATAAATCAATATGCCAATGTTAACTCAGAAAATAACAGCATCAGAAAGCACTACTCAAGTCCTCAGAATTTAGTCATCTGCTACTGTAATTTTTCAAAATATGACCTTATGATGGTGATCAGACTATCATATAAAAGTACTTCTATTTCGCTCTGAAGTGACTGGGAGTAAATATCTTGCTGGACAATGGTGAGGTGGAGATAAGAACTTCCTTACTTTATCATAAATACAAACTCCTAACAGTTAAAGGTAGATTTGTAAAGAGTAAATCCCATCTCTGTCACTCAAAATCTCTCTATGATTACTTCTCCTTTTCCTACATCAGAAATTGAGCATTATGGGACTTCAGGTTTGTTCTTTCTCAAATAATTTATTCTATTACTTCTGTGCTTCCATAGCTACCTATTATCTAAGAAAAGCAGTATTTTCAAATTTTTCACCGTAGTTTCCCTATAGCAGACCTATGTAGTCAGGATTCCTTCATCTGGGGAAAGCATCTGGAGTGTTAAGGAAGTTCCAACCTGGAGAAGTCACCTTCTTCCTTATGAAGAAGGTGACTTCGCTTTCTGGGTGAGTAAAGTCAGTGTTCCTGCTGTGGCACTTGAAATTCTTTGTACTTAAACCAAGCATTTCAATGCCCACCAATGCCAGTTTATAAATTTCTGTGAACTCTGTGAGTCCTAAACTAAGGTGCAGATGAACACAACATAAGATTCAGTGTGAAAATTCCCATTGCTTGTGCCAGTTTTGTTTTCTGGAAGAGTAACATCTGCCTCTGGGCAGGTCAGCATATGAATATAATTCATATAATCTTTGAAAAAAACCACAGTCAAAAACAAAACCAAAAAACTCCAAATCAATAGACAAACAAAAAAGAAGACTGAGAGTTAAAGGTATTTCCACAAGTTACATGATAACAGCTTTCTTCTGACAAAACTTTTTGCCAGACAGAACATCGTTTACTGAAACCACAAAAATATAAAACTATCCAGTTTCTCTTGATTTTCTGAGTTATATTTACAGTAGTTGTTCATTTTTCATCTCCTTCTCACACTCTTAAAATCAACTAAGCACAGTTTCTGATCAAAGCTGTAGAGAGGTCATGAAAGGTGAAGAGGTTGCATGTGGTGTGAAGAATCACTTCATGCATTCAAAAGAAATATGAATGACAAGCTAAAAAGTTTTTTTTAATTATTATCCTTAATGGTACACTATCTCATCTTCTCTCTGTTCTAAACTATGACCAGTGGAAATCATGAACAATAATGAAATATAGCAGAGTGAGGACTAAGAAACTTTGGGGTTTGGCTCCATTATTGACGGTAAGAAGGTCCCAATGTGCTATCAGAAGATAAATTTTAAATTGCTAAAATAAATTGGGACTCCCACTGCATGCAAAAGAAGCTGTGCTCATGTATAATTATAGGATTATGACCTATTTTCCTACTCAAGATCTGATCTGTAGGTTTGCTAAGCAGCCTCAGCTTATATTCAGCTCCTGAAGGGTGTTAGTCTCATTCTAGGTAACTTCTTTAAATTAATATAAAAAACCAAAAGCACTGCATTAAAATGAGAAATTATTGGTATTCCATTATTTACTATTTTTTCAAGTAATCTGGTATTCATTATAAAATATTATTTCAACGGTCAGTGCTTGAATAGATGTACATATCCTAAAATGTCACCAGATCTATTTTGCTATACTTTTTATTACCACTTGACATTTGCATTATCACTTTTTTCATCTGCCCATGACTATTCTATTTCAATGGTTCCAATCTTCTATGTTACACAGTTTGCATTTTACGTAATTTTTGGATTAAATTTTTTACCCCTATCGATCCTAATTAAAAATATGAAATTTATATAAGATATTTCTAACTCATTCTTTGGGAACAATATTTCATTACATAACAATTCATTGTGTGAACAACTGATAACCATTTGTATTTCTAATGGAGAAATATAATGGTCTCCTCTTTCTTTTTTTACATCGCTTTCTTTTGATGTGGAGAAGTTTTTTTGTTTCCTTGCCTTTTTAAAATCTCTTTCAGTTTGTTTTCCAATTTATAATTTCTTTTACAGGTTGTGAGCGTAGTGTCTAAGTCTTCTTCAGGCTAGTCAAACGATGAGTTATTAATCTAAACCCAAGATACAACAATATGAAAATCATATTATTCTGAGAAAGGATGAAGAAATATAAAAATGGTACAAGAACATAACTGAAAATATTTTTACATATAGATTGGTACCTGATAATGTTAAAATAAATAAATATAGACCTCAGTAATAACTACAAAAGAATTTCAAAGAAATGAAAGCATATACTGCTTTCTCATCACTCAAAATTAAATGAGTTAAAAGATGTAATACAAAGATAGAATAAACTGAACTGACATGCATAAAAAAATTAATTGAACTGCTCTCTTCATCTTCATTTTCCTTTTCAGTTTTTCCTTATTTTCCCATTTGTTTTCCCTATGATACTAATTCTCATTTTGGTGGTAAACATTACCAGCTGCCTATCATCAAAATTATTAGGGATGTTAATTTCTGAACATATTATTTCGTGCCAACATTGCAGTAGGATGGATGATCTTACATACCATCCTTGTTACTACATATGGCTTGGGTGAATTTTAAATACTTTATAAGTAACAATTAAAAAAAAAATCTCTACATTTGTTAGTTATTATTGCTTGGTTTACCCAATTACTTCCAATTAATAAAAGTAAGCTATTAGTGACTAAGATAATAAAAACTACTAGGGGGTGGCAATTCTTCAGGCATAAATGTCTATTTGTGTTTTCAGTGTCATTTGCTAAGTAAAAGTACCGTGGTTTTAACACTAAATTTTACTAATTTAATAAGTAAAAAAACACATACTGCCCATTAAAATCTGCTATTTAATGAAATCCAGTGATAAATCATAGCACACAAAAAGCTAATTTCTTGCCTTCTACTAGCTTTTTTGTTACATATCTGAATAGAATATAAAAAAGAACATAGAGCAAAAAAAAAACACTACAAAAATCATAAAAATTAAATCACAGAAGTCACAAAAGGAAGATAAACTACTTGAAACACAGCTCTCCTCTTGTGAACCCTTACTTATCTCTAGATGTGGTTAAGGAAGAATTTGCCTGTATTAATAGTACTGTGCCTGTTCACAAAGCTAATATCTCCACGGACATTAGCAACTTCAATGAAGTGTTGATTTGTCATACTTAACCCGGGAAAACCAGAGAGAATGAAACACAAGGCAGGAGCTCTCTATTCTGTTTTCTCCTCATGAGTCACATAAAATTTTTTGCCTGTGCCCATAAAAGGCAGAACATGCTCCAAATGTGGGGTCCTCCGGCAGAACATAGGTCACTGTATATACACTGGGGTAGAAGATAATCGTGGGGAATTGCAGCAAGACAGGACTTTGTTGAAAGCTCCTACGCATTCCAAATGTAAAACTGAAGCCAAAGCCTATAAACTGTTGGATATTTTGTGCAGATTAACCATCATTTTGTTTATGCTAGCTGTAATTAGACCACATTGCAAGACATCATCACACAAGCAGACTTTATTATTCTATCTAAACATTACTTTTCAGGAGTTTTGCAAACCTATGATAACTGTGGGGTGGTTCTACCTCACAATATATTGAAGAAATACTGATAGTACGTGCATATTTTCTTTATTGTTATTTTCCTGTAGTTATTTCCATATGATTTTCCTATAGTGCAATAAACAAAATTGCTTCATCCCTGAAATAGCTCTGTTAGAGAAGTTTAAGTGTCAAATGTCTTTCTATTGCTCAGGCCAATGCTAAAATATTTGCCATTAGAACCAAGCTTCAATTAGCCTCAAATCAGCAAACTAAACCTTTCATTCCTTAAGTGCTTTTCTTTATCTGTGAATGACTAAAAAATGTCTTTTTAGCTGGCACTAGTGGCTTTGGGGAGTATCTCACAGCACATTTTTGCAAATGCTTATTTCAGGTTTATTTGCCTCACAGTGGAGATTACAGAAGACCACACATTTGGAATGCTCATTTTTCTTTGCATGAGTAGAATACATCTAGAATGGCAGCAGCTAACCTGGACTAATGAATGATGCTTTCCAGAAACTGTTTCAACATTTACGAGGGAGTGTTGAGGGGAATCTTCAAAAGTCCAAAAGTCATGATGAAAGCCAACCAAACTGTGTTTCTAATCACCTGTGCTTTGGTTTTGTTCTAATTAGGTCTCTATCTCCCAGTCTTCAACTGTTCATAAGCACATTGTATGGATTAAAAAACATCATCTAAGAGCTCATGAGTAGGAAATTCTTTATTTAGATACAGTGAAACAGGCTTTTCTGCATGAGAGAGCCTGCCCTTGCCGTGGTAGGCTGGCTTGTCATAGTATTTGTTAAAATGGTTGAGAAAAGGACACAGACACAACAAATAGGGATTATGAATCCTACAAACTCCTTTGACATTTAAAAAAAGCTTGTTGCTTTCTCTTGAATTGATGTGTATATATGAAGTGACCTGATTCCTTTTTCTTTATTCTATTAGAGAAACATATTAACAACAGCTATTCCTTAGGTTTAACAGCTCATCTTTTTTTATTTATCTTCTGGCAGCTCATTTCATAATCACATCATAAAGAATCACTGAACTGGATTTAGGAAAAGCTATTATATCATCTCTTTAATCCTCTTTCAAAGTTAGCATATGATACACTTCTGCCACAAAGGCTAGCACAGACAACCGTCTTATGCAAAAATTATGTGAAAATATAGGAACATGGGTCAATCTCATCCATATTCATTGCCTTTCTAGGCACATCTTACAGAAGGAATGAATTTGAAGACATAAACAGTAGTTAAAAATAAATGCTTAAAAGCTAGCCTCATATACTGTTTTCATTACATGTCTGAATAATATAAAAATAGGGAATGAAAATAAAAAACATATTGCTATGGTCTGCAAGTAGCACTGTTTATTAATACAGAAGTTAAAACAGTTTTCAAATAAACTGTCAGCCAGCCAAAGACATCTTCTGTGAAAGTATAAAAATCACATATTTTAAGTAAACAAGAAATTACTTTATGGGTGTGTTCTGTGTGATATCACACAAGAAAGATTAATGAAAATCAAAAGCTAAATAAAACACTGAATTGTGTAAGTTTGTCACTCTAGAAGACACTCTAAAAAAAAAAGAAAAAAAAAAGAAAATTAAGTCAGGAAAACAAAGACTTTTTCAATCGAATGTTTAACACCACAAAGTCTAGATAATTCCCAGAGTTTCTAAACCTGCTTCATATGTTCTGAAGATTCAGAAAAGTCTCAGAAAAACTTAAATATTTGCTGAATTAAAGAGTTTTTTTCAATGTTCAGAATAAAATCATATTAGTATATATGTAGCTCTTTAACCAGAAAATCATGAACATTCCTACTGTAATCATCTAAAAAGAGTCTACAGACCCTGAGTAATATCACTTGCTTCCACAATCAGTTTGAATATTTGGGGTGAAGACACCTATTATACACACGATAGTCTGTGAAGTAGTCCTCTCATTCACTACACATTGTAGTAATTATTTTTTTTTAATAGAAACAATTTCATGACTATTCCAATTTGATCACACTGAACTCTCGAAATTCCTCTTTTCAAATGAGAAAAAATCATGTTTACAGAAGAAAAGATGCTTCACTACTGAAGATGTTTCACTGCTGAGATTGGGAATATGAAAGCGGCACTGGGGAGAAGGACTTGTGGGTGCTGGTGGATAAAAAACTGGACATATAAGCTGTCAGTGTGTACTGGCAGCCCAAAACAACAAATGTGTCCAGGGCTGCATCAAAAGAAGCGTGACCAGCAGGTCGAGGAAGGTGATTCTGTCTCTCAGCTCCGCTCTTATGAGACCCCACCTGCAGTACCATGTCCATCTCTGAGGTCCTCAGCACAGAGAAGATACAAACCTGTTGAAGTGGCTACAGATCAGAGTGATGGAGCATCTCTCCTTTGAGTAAAGGGTGAGAGGATTGAAATTCTTCACCTTGGAGAAGAGAAGGCTCCAAGAAGACTTTATTGTGGCCTTTCAGCACTTAAAGGCGACCTCTAAAAAAGATGAGGACAATGTTTCTAGCAGGTCCTGTTGTGATAGGGCAAGGGGTAATTATTTAAAACTAAAAGAATGCAGATTTAGACCAGGCATAAGGAAGACATTTTTTACAATGAGAGTGGTGAAACACTGAACAGGTTGCTCAGAGAGGTGGTAGAAGCCCCCTACCTGGGGACATTCAACATCAGCCTCGAGGGATCTCTGAGCAACTTGATCTAGTTGAAAATGCCCCTCCTCACCGCAGTGGAGTTGCACTAGATGACCTCTTAAGGTCCCTTCCACCCCAAAATATTCTATGATTCTTGTACTTTTGTTTAGCTTGCATTTTCTTCCTTTTATGAATTGGTAAATGGGATTATGATAGTCATATAGGCTGGATGATAACTCCGAGTATTGAACGATATTGATCAAAATACAAAACCAGTAACCTATGAATTCAACATTATTCAATTTATCAATCCTCTTAGTCATGAGAATTTAAGAAACATTTTAAAAACACAGGGCAAAATTATAATAAAATTTAAAAAAACCTGTATGTTTTGTATAGGAAAATGAACTCAGTGTGTGACTTTATGACAATATGAAAGCTCCATTTCTGTTTTAGAGACTTTAGAGATTGTTATTTTTAAAATACCAGTTCAATGTTATGTCCTTCCAGGTCATATATTGATATTTGATTACAGATTCAGGTGAAAAAAATTGCTCATAGAAAAAAGAAATGTTCAAGACATGTTACAATAAAAGGATATCTATCTTGTGATGATAGTCATATCCTAAAATATAACATCATAAGAATTAATATGACACAGTGAGATTTATTTGTCTGTTTCATATAACTGGCAGCAGTTGAAGAAACAAAAAGGAGTTTGCAAATTCTTTGATTTGGCGTATGGTTGAGTCTGATCAACTTCAGTTTATCAAAAAAATATGGCCAAATGAGAGTTAGTGTAATCCCCTTAACTTTAGGAGCAGTGAGTATTTAATAAATTTGAAACACTAAACAGAAAAAATAGTATGTTTACCAATCTGGGACTTTTCTTTTACTTAAAACACTTGATTTACTAAACAAATGCATATGGAAATATTTTTGTTTCCAATTAAACAGAGCTAATAAGCTTTCTGTTTATAAACTGAGTAAGCCATAAAAAAAAATTTCCGTATTTCTCAAACAAGCAGTAGATTTCTTCATTCCAAAAATTTAAGTTTTTTCTAGCGTTGGAAGGCATAGTTAAGCAGAATTCTGAAGTCTTTGCCTTAAATCCAGGAATTATAGCCTGATCTTTTTCCCCATGCAAAATATTAACCTTTGCCAAGTACATAAGACAATAATTAAAACCAGGTCTAAATCCTTTATCAATCAAAATTTCAAAGATGTTGCAGCAGAGAGATGCTATTTCAAGCGAAGATGAAAGCTTCACATTATCCTGATGACAATTTATGCAGTATATGGCTCTACAACCATAGTTAAACTGAGGGAAGATTTAAAAATTGTGGCTTTGTTTGAAGAAGGAGAACTAGCTCCCTGCTTGCAATTAGTAGGTGAAAAGCCAGGAGAAAAATTTCACTGATACATACTTTGAAAAGATACCTTACATATGTAGCTGATAGGCTGAAAGCGAATCAAAGCATCTCCAGAGGGAATGAACAGTGGTTGTACTTGAAAAATGATCATAATACCTCAAGGGAATGAATCTCTTCCAAGAACTGTTTCAAACTAGGCTGGCAAATAGGCAACAGAAGCCAGAAATAGAGGAGGTGGGATCTGAATTTTTTATTTATTTATTTATTTTACCATGGGCTGTATGACCTTCTAATTTAAAGCACAGATAAGTAGAAGAGGAAGAGTGTTCTTCAGCTCCAAAAAGCACAGTAAACAAACTATAGTGAATGTAGCTCAGCAGGTTATCTTACATCCTTTGAAATGAATAAATATCTCTCTTTAACCCCTGTAAATTATGCATCTAAATACTAACAGTATGGTCAAATTCGATCAAGCTATGGCATGGTCATTTAGTTACTGGATCCTCTGATTACTTTACTGGGGTTCTTATAGCTCTCCAGCTTCTGTGTTGATTTATTGCACACTTAACATACAGTTTAAATAAAATGTCTGTAAAAACTGATTTCAAAATGTACAGCAGATTTGTTAAACTGTCATTACAGTTTACCATTCAAATACAAAAATAAGTGTCTCATTTTTAACAGTCACTCATTTGCTTAAAAATTATTTGGTCTGTTTCAAAATATGAGATAGCAATGACCTTGGTTAGGTTTTCTGAAAAATCCTTAAGCAATGTTTAAACATGCTTTCCTACATAATGATTTCTTGATTATACCATGAACAAAGCATTGTATGTGCCCTCTTCTTGCTCTACTAACTTCTGTGTTAAAGTTTGCTGGTTATTTTTAATCAATTGTTTAGTTTTTGAAAAATATAGACAAAAATATTCATTAAAATTTGTAAAACTATTTCATAAATTTTTAATTCCAGGAGGAATTTACATAAACATAATCACTACACGTGATTGTTTTTTACTACTCAACATCCATCACTAGTGTGTTGTAGAGAGTGGGAATATTTTTAACATTTGCATTCCTAAAGGAACTTTCTTCTTTAGCTAAATGTGATAACTATTTGCTTGAACATCAGAGCTGCTATATACAGGTTGACATTATTCAGTAAACCATCTATCGCATCACTGAGCTCTTCCGTCAGTCTACAGCTGAGCAAATTTCTTCAGCTTGCTTTTCCCAGGACAATTATTCTAGATATATAGCTTTCATGGGAGATGTTAACCAAAAGCACTGCTTTCTTTCAGTTTTGCCCTGGAAGTAAGTCTCTCTTGGCAAATAAGAAATATGAAACACATTGTTTAAATTTCACCAAACCTAAACCACCACAAGGAGGAAAGAAGGGGCAACTCAAACATTCACTGGAAAGTTAAATTAGGAAAAGGCAAACCACCCAGGAGGGAAGCTTTTGTAAAACATTTTATAATAATAAATAAGAAATCCCTCTGTCCTCAAAGACAATCTTCTCTGCTTGATGACATAACAAAGTATACGAACAATAGAGTTGGTACCTCAAAACTAATACAATTTTAGGGTTGCTGAATTAAAGCTTCCTAATCCTCTCCAGAGCTGCCATCTACTTGCCCATGAACCTGTTATTGAAAGAAGACCCAGAGGGACCACCCATCCAGAGACTCTTTTGCCAAGTAGGGAAATGCCAAGTTTAATCCTTAGGGAAGCTTTTTACCCCCACTGCATATCCAACACTTTCCATCAAGCTACAGGATTGAGTGACAAGAGATTTAATGTTTTGTAATGAGAGGCTAATTTTTCAGGAATTATACTTGGGGGCAAGGGGTCTCTGCAGCAGAGCTGTGTCAATGAAAATGCCACAATGGTGATATCACATCCAGGTTGCTAAGATTACCACCTACTGATGTCCCAAAGGTGCAGACTAAAGAATGAACTTCATAGATCTAGCTATGAGTTCATGTTACAGAATGCAACCATATGTTGGCACTTAGGTTGTAGAAGCAAAGCTCCTGGCAACGGAAGGAACTGATAAGAGAAAGTAGGGGAGAGAAAAAGACAGTCATGTACACATATAACAATATCATTCTTACATTTACATAAAAATCAGAAGATAAGATTCCTTGGATTTTTCACTGCAAAATAACTTTTCATTTACACGTGCTGAAACATCCACATACCAGCTATTCTAGAGTAACAGGGGTTTTTTATTTTCAATTTATTACTCAGTAAAATACTTTAGTATGGGTAAGCAGAGGCTAGGAAGTAAACTTTAATTGCCTTTAATTGTTTTTGGGATTAGACTTTTTTGGTTAGATGAAACTTGTAGAAATTTTTTTATGATTAAAAATGTGTTGGTGGTAAGCTAAATGCATGAGTACTCTGATTGCCTCAGGGTGGGAAGAATGACTCTATTCTCACACACAAAACTACTTGACCCAGGGAACACATTCAAAAATTGGGGTCAAATGTGCACCAGCTGAGTTAATTTATAAAAGCCTCGTTAGTCACAAGAATAAAGCCAAGAAAAAGATGAGGAAAAAAACCCACTAAACTTATGAGATCCTGGATTTTTACAACAGTTTCAGGTGTAAACAACAGCTGCTAAAATAAGACATTGTATTATATCTAAGTAACACAATTTAAACAAGGGATAACACAAATATACTTTAAATCTCCCCAAGTTCAGTTGAATATTCCAGTGTGAAATTCATTACTGAAAACAATTTCAAGCTTTTGTTTCCGTCGAGTCTCACCTAAGTTTTCTTACTCAGTGTTTAAGTTTAGAAAAGAGACCTAAAACAGGATGGAAAAGGTTAATTAATGGAATGATGTTGGCAATAGGGCAAATACAAGGAACAACAACAACAACAAAATAGCTTAGAAGGTATTTTTGAAAAGCTTTTATTTTTTAAAGAAAGAAAAATCAGCGCAGCAGAAATGGTTATGGAATACTGAAAAGAAAGAGGGAATGGATTATCATAGCGACTCTTTTTTCTGTTTGATAAGGTTACTGAGTCCTTATTCAAAACAGAAATAGCAAACATTACTACTTTATCTTCACTATAGCTCTACTATATGGATTAAAATATCAGTTATGACTCATGCCTGTTTACATTTGTGCTTTAACACACAATAGGATGATTCATGCAGGGGATTGAGATTCTCCTTTTAAATGTGATCACACTTTTTGTGTCTTGTGGAGAAATAACTGGCAAAAAAGAAAAGCTGACATTCGTGAGATTTGAGTTCATAAACTGGCATAATGGTCTAATGGAATAATACTTTTCCAAAAATTACGGAGATATCAAGAATGACACATTGTCTGGTGACCATTGCATGCTCTGGTAGATAAACCTGTGTTAAATATTTAGCTAACTTCTTTGTGGGTCTTCCTTGTAACTTTTTCCCATTGATATAAGTGAGCCTACCCACTTCCAGAGAGCAATGTGTCTGTGTTCTTACTGCATATCATGCTACCTATGGTGAAAAAAACAAGAAAAATATTTTCATTATTCCTAAATAATGTGATAAATTTTCACAAGCACATTTTCCTTCTGGAGAGTGGAACAGAATCTGATTATTTTTCTTATATATTTTCTCACATAGTATATAACAATCCAGTTGTGGAGGGAAATATAAAAGAAGAGCATGAAAACAGTGGGTGAATTTATCACATCTAGGAAATTGATATAATTTCATTCAGCAATATGGGCTTCAGCACCAAGTAAGATTCATGCAGTGGATTCATGACTTGTTTTGTGCCATCACGTACACTGCATTTTTACAGCAATACTGCAACAGTTACTGACACATTACAGCTAGATTATATTTATGCTAAAACCAACTATATATGTTTCAATCATCCATCTAAGTTTTAGTATGAATATAGGATATTACTTTAAATTTGAATAGGGTATTCTCATTTCTTGACCCTAACAAAACTTCTTTTTTCTTTTTTCCCTTATTGGTGGGTGAAAATAGTAATCAAAATGAAACACAGCAACAATTACTTCAGATTAGATGCAGATAGCATAACTTTCACGCTGAAAAAATAGCAGAATATATATTCAAGAGGACTTGAATTCAGTGAAGACAGTTGTGTTATGACTCTCCCGAGTTTGATGCATCTCCTCTTTGTCAATGTATTTAAGCTTTATAATACACAGTAACTCCCTTTGGATTAGTATTCCTCTAGAACCATCACACCTGAGAGGCCAAATTTAATGCATGACTTCCAGACGAAATATATTCAGCAGTTAGGTGGGATAAAGGAATGAGTGGAAGGGAAAGATCAGTGTTATTGTACAACAAATTGACACTGTAGCCTAAAAAGCAGAGGTAGATGATACCAACCTTCATCAAGCTACTGAATCATATCAGTGTCAGTATTATGATCATAGAATCATAGAGTCATAGAATGGCCTAGGTTGGAAGGGACTTAGAGATCATTTAATCCAACCTCCCTGTCATGATCAGCAAAAAAATTAAACAACAACAAAATTGTGTAAGTTTTTGGACAATGAAGGTAAGACAGACATTACAACTGTAACAGAAGGTGAAAGTAAACAAACAAATAAACAAAAAAATCACCATCCTCATGATGTATCCTGAATACTAGACACAGGAAGAATTATTCTGTGAATCTACTTGTGGTGTTACTTTATCACAGATCTATTGGAAGAATAGATCGTTATGGAAAAAATCCATTAAAGCCCAAGGAGAATACATAGGTCTGATATCACTACTTACTTTATTTACTTTATGGCTTTAAGTACTCAGTAAGTACACTAATCTTTTAATTTTACCCTGCAAATAATTTAGCTCTACTAAATGTTCTGAAAAGTGTTAGATTTCTGATAATTTTGAATGTGCCCATACTGTGCTTGTTGACCCTGTGAGACTTCAGTCTACTCTCTACTCTATTTGGAAAGGCTTCTTAGAGTTCATGAGTCTTGATTCCTCAAGGTCCTCTTGAAGGATACCCAAAGCCATCGAGATAAAGTGGGTATGTGAGAATACATGCAATATCTCTTCTATCAGCCATTAGCACAGTGTAAAGGTGAAACATAATTTATCTTCTTATTAAGTAATATTAATATTTGCTCTATATTTAGATATATGTTGACAGAAGAGACTTTATTTGTACCTGTTCTGAATTTAAGTTATTGGCAATGCCAGTTTACTGCAAAATATAAAAAAGCAGTAACGATAAAACAATGAACAACAATTCAGTTTTGTGAAGTCAGAATTAAATGTGACTTTGAAGTTAGAAATTAAATTTGAATTGGTTTAGTATAGCTCATAAGCAATGTAAGGTTTATTCTTCTTTGCCATGTCATAGAAAACACGCTTACATCTAGTTGTATAAACTGTATTTTATTTAGTGTTATCTTCTGGAAGAAATGCAGAACTGAACTGAAGACAAAAATCTGTCAATCTTATTGGCTGTATATAATAAATTCCCCTTTTTAAAAATAATTCAGATATTTCTTGCATCTGAATAACCCTTTTATTAACTTATTAAGATATTAACTATTCTAGACAAGTATTGCTATAGTGAAGTGTATAGGTTTTTTATTTATTTAACCTTAGTAACCTTCACTGATGTTTTCCTGTGTACAATGATATGTAAGCAAAGTTGTCTTACATTTTTCATTGCAACAGGAGTGAAGAGAAGGAAAATATCACAAACCATTACAGGAATGTTTTTTAAAGTTATAAAGTAACTTTTTGAAGTCTGGTGTGATATAGAATAAAGCCCAGTCTTGCTGAAGGCTTTTACATTTGGCTTCAGAGAGGGAAAAAATTAGTATCAGATCTTTTACAGATGTTAGTATATGTCACAAATAAAAAGGACAGTAAAATCACCACATAAAATTTTAATTAAAAAAAATTACATTTTGTGAAGAAATCACAATAGTTTATTTGTTAGGTTCCTTTTAAGTATTCATATCTGAGCTTTGGAGGACTGTCTACAAAAATAAGATTTTGAACATCTCTCCTACGAGGACAGGCTGAGAGAGTTAGGCTTTTTCAGCCTGGAAAAGAAAAGGCTCCAGGGAGACCTTGCAGCAGCCCTCCAGTACCTGAAGGGGGCTACAAGAAGGCTGGGGAGGGACTTTTTTAGAAGGGCCTGTAGTGATAGTACGAGGGGGAATGGGTGGAAGCC
>NW_009724423.1:59291-59846 GCF_000703405.1 Apaloderma vittatum
AGAGCGTAGGTTTAGACTAGATATGAGGAAGAAGTTCTTTACCCTGAGGGAGGTGAGACACTGGAACAGGTTGCCCAGGGATGTTGTGGATGCTCCATTCCTGGAAGTGTTCAAGGCCAGGCTGGGTGTAGCACTGAGCAGCCTGATCTAGTGGGAGATGTCACTTTTCATGGCAGGAAGATTGGAACTCGATGATCCTTGAGATCCCTTCCATTCTAAATCATACCATGATGTATAAATACATGTCATGCAAAATTCATGTCACTGTTTTTTCCATAAGCAGAATATATGTTAAATTATATCAAATCTAAACACCCTTTTTCTGTGATAAGGTATAGTTTGAAACAAAACCAATCTGATTTCTAATGTGGAAATAAAAAAAAGATGCAAGATCTGAGGCAAACACAGATGAAACCCTTCAGACGTCATCAAGCCTAGCTTTGATGTTTTACATTCAGATACAAACATTGAAAAATTATGATAGTATTGCAGGATTTTGGAGGAAAAACATATAAAAAGTTTGTAAAAATTTAAGAAACACAAGATTTCCTGCTG
>NW_009724423.1:59860-77804 GCF_000703405.1 Apaloderma vittatum
AACTGCAGCCAAGCAATTGATTCTAAATGGAAGAAAGTTACTGTACGTAGTTTAGATATAGCTCATCGAAAATTATTTAATTTGAGGTTTGGAAAATCTTCAGATGATTAACTAAATACACAAGTTTACAAACTTTTATGCTATGTGGACCTGTGAGGTGGATTTGAAGGGAAGTATAAGCTCCTTCGCCTAGGAGATCCATGTACTTAGACTACTGTACAGCAGTTAAGAATTTCTTTTTCCTAATTACCTTTGCAAAGCCCTGAAATGCAGTCCACTTTTTCTTTCTAAGGCTAAAACTGTATTGATAAATTAAATAGTACTATGAAACATTTCTAAGCATTGAGAAGATTCATCATTCATACTGCTAAATTATCAGCACTTTTGATACACATTAGTTAGCATTGTCCCAAATATTTCCTTGGCATAACTCAGAAGATAACAAGGTAATGCATTATTCCTAGTTGGTAATTTACAGGCAAGTACCTTAAGATAATGAGAAACTTTAGTGGTATGTATGGAAGTCATCCCAGGCAGTCAGGATTTGGGACTAGAGAATGATATCTTCACATTTAATATGCTAATATAGTAACAACTTCAGAGTCTTGAGATTAATAGTTTTAACTATAAAAGTGATATCATCAAAACCAATTGATTCAAAAGGAAAACTAGCAGTCTGTTCTACATTGGTGGAATCATGCAAAAAAAATTTCAAATACACATGCATAAGAGTATAGAGACAATGAAATTGTTTAAGCAGGTTTAATACGATCTAGTAGATGTCCCTGCCCATGGCAGGGGGGTTGGAACTAGATGATCTCTAAGGCCTCTTCCAACCCTGGCAGTTCTACAAATAAACCTTGCGTTTACAGTCATTCTCAAGAATGAGTCTGGTAGTTTTTAAGAACTTGTGAACCACAAGAATTTCTAAACAGGCTGAGAAATTCCACGTGGATTTATTTTTTTTTTTAAATAAAAAAGAAAAAAACGAAAACCACAAAGAAACCCAAAGAATTCAAGCCTGACATTGAGGATCCAGTAATAACTGGAAAAGATGTTGGATCGAAAGACACTCCCCAAAATAAGATAACTACCAATTAAAAAATGTTGAAAAGTTTAAAACTAGTAATTCTGATCAATAACTGAAGGATCATCCCATGTCTATCAAACTGAAAGTTCATAGAAAATATGGAAATTATTGAATCACCCTTCCAGCTTGCAGTCATCAGGAATTAGATTGCTGTTCATAACACTACATTTTTATTATAGTTATATTAATCGAGACTGCCTCTGACAAGACAGTGCGCTCCAGTTAGCTGGCATATGTAGTATCTCCACTTGTGTACGGACTGTTGATATCTGCTCTGACAGAAATTCGTGATCATTAGCTGGGGTTCACAGCTTTTAAAATGTTGCAGACAGAATCACAGAATGTTAGAGGTTGGAAAGGGACCTCTGAAGATCATCTAGTCCAACCTCCCTGCCAAAGCAGGATCGCCTCAAGTAGGTGGCCCAGGAACACATCCAGGTGAGTTTCAAAATTCTCCAGAAATGGAGACTCCACAATCTCTCTGGGCAGCCTGTTCCAGTGCTCTGTTACCCTCCATACTGAAGAAGTATTTCCTTATGTTTAGCTTGAACTTCCTGTTTTCCAGTTTGTGACCATTAACATTTCTAGACAATGTTTTCGTTATTATTTACAAATATGTAGGTAAACAAGAATATTTATGTGTGCGTGCCTGTAAAGAAAGAAACATTAAAAGGAAAGCCTATCTTGCTATACATCTGCAATTTCATGTAACAAAAGAATGGGATGATTTCCCCATTTTTACTTCACTCTAAATTATCAGCATCAGCTTAAAGAAGAAGCTTCTCCATATAAAGTCTTCTCCTTAGGAGCTATACTTTCATATTAGAACTTTTAATACAATACACGACATTATCATCTAATTATCTATAATCTTTACTGCAGTGCAAGTGGCAGGAGGCACCATGTTTAAATACAAATAAGAATAAAATCTTGACTTTTGTTCTCAGGTGAAATAATAAAATGAATCATCTGATCACTATAACTTTGGATTAAGCAAGTGTTACCACAGGTTGTTTCCAGGTGTCTATTTACACTTTAAAATTTACCATGATAGTTTATCATGTTCATAGATGATTACAGCTGAACTCGATAAACTTAAAGGTCCTTTCAACCTAAATGATTATATAATTCTATGATGATTCTACACCATTATTCTTAATCCTGAATTCAAATTATTTGCAAGTTTGAATGAAGTAACACTGTGACACTTCATTATCAAATCCAGCCAAACTCTAATTTTGCATTTTAGTGGAATTTATTTTCTCAGATGCAATGACCAGGGAAAGGAAAAAGTATCAAGACATAGCTTCCGATTTTCATAAGAATGTAATTTCTTTAACACTGAGCAGTTCATATGATGCCATTAATCTAGATTCATTATCATTAATTGACTATATTATATAAATAAAAAAAATATTAATGACTTGGACACAGATCCAAGTTAAATCTCATGGGTTGGAGGGGAAATTAATAGTGCTTTTTATAATATTGCATAAATAACTGCAATGTTTGGACTATAAATAGCAATCCAAATGTAATTTTCTTTTACTTCAAAAGCACAGCTTCCATTCTTCTAGAGAGTGTGCATGCCTGTAAAGAAGCAGTATCAGTGGCTTATATCCACACTATCAAATTATCTATTGTAATGAACTTTGAATTGTTATGTCCTTAGAGAAGTGGTGTGGGTGGAGCTAGTATCTGTGACTCAAAATTAGTGTAATCTCTGAACAAAACAGAATTACAACAGTGCAGTTGACATATGCTTTGTGGGAGGTGTGGGTAATGAGTAAGAGACTGGAATCTTATGACCAGCAAATAAAGTGAGGCCTTCATTCTTGTGAAATGACATTATAGTACTTCCTCAACAGGAACGAAAAAACCTGATCTCCAAATACAGCGAAGTAGTTATACATGAATGCATGCTCTGTACTACAATAGCGCACATTTGCCAGCTAATCAGAACTGAGTTTTTGATCTTGACATTCTCTTTCAAATGTAGAAAATAATGAATCTGTCATACGAACTTGAGTAGACCAGTTAAGCCTCAAGCTTATTCCATATGTTTGTTGCATATACCAGAGGGAATTTTGATAAGTAGCTTTTCAGCATATTACAGCCAGATTCCATTTCACCTAAGCTAGGTTTCTTTTGTGTTAGAGGAAAATCTGCATCTATTTGCCCCAGTTGCCTCTAATTTTATCCAAATCTATTTTACTCTCATCATACCTCTTCAATCAGTGCTCCCAGATGCCAGTGCATATCAGCACTGTAAGAGCAGTGTCTTCAAGGTCTACAATTATCCAATGACTTGATATGGAAGGATAAAGACATTAAATTGCAGCTATAGCCTTTCAACTGGATTCCCCAGCTTCAAATAATCAACATCATGGAGAGCAAGTATCTCAGTTTTAATTCTCTCTGAGCAGTCAGAATGAGTCCTGTACCATTCTCAGAGCATAGTATTTAGCATAACTCTGTGTTTGAAAAACATCGTATATTCAAACCAATTGTTTTGGTCCTTGGACTTCTCACAGAAACAATACAAATCTGTCAGTTCTAAATTTTGAGCTAATTACTGTGATGATTTGCCTAGGCCTTAAAGTGCCCATTAGTAAAAGGCTACATTATTATCCAGAGATAAGTTTGCCAGCAAATCCTTAAAAGATACAAAGGAGAAACAGGATTTATTCAGTACCTGAGAAGCTGCTTCCAAGTGCTGCATATCCATCTCTAAATGATATTTTAATCCTTGAAACAGGTTTTAGTGCCTACTTTTCAAAAGTTCCAATTACTACATAAGAAGGAAATAGAATGAAAATATCCCAAGTATTGCAAGTGCACTACAGAGGTGGTTTTAATACAAAATAGAATCACAAGTTTGAAAATTTCCTCAGAAAAATCTGGGAAATTTGATATTCCATTTAAAGAGGACAAATATTTTTCAGAAAATACGAAATAAGAGTGACAACTTAGGTTTCTTTACACTATTTTAGTAGTCCCAAGCCACCTGAAAAGGATGCTTCCTATTCAGAACAACCTCTAAGAATATAGTACTAACATTATAAATGTTTTAGGTAATTATGAGTCAAAGTACATATTAAAAAAAAAGACAAATGTTTAGGAATCCATGAACAAGATGTTAATGAGAAGATTTAGCAGACTACATCATACTAGATATTACACAGCAGTTTGCAGTAGTAGTACACTTGACGTTTTTAAATTAAAACTTTAGAAATAAAAAGTACACTCTAGAATTTAGGTGGTGGTGATTATGTTAAATTAAATTTCTAAAACACTGCCACACATGTAAAAACATTTCAAATTTCTGCCATAAAAAACTTCCAGTGGCACTGTAGAAGTTATGGGCACTACATTAATTTGGAGGTACTCAGAAACATTATCTGCATGTCAGCAGTAAGAAGTTTAATGTTTTCACTTAAGTGGTCACCAAACTATGGAGGAGAGTGGACATAGCTTATGCCTTCAAAGGTGCAAGGTGTCTTGAGAAAAATACTAAATTATTTAAGAAAAAGACCTCTTTCCTTTCCCAAAATAACTTAAGTTACTAAAAACACTGTAGCAAAATTGAAAATTCTGTGTAATTACGCAGGTACTAGACCTTACGGATGTATTTCCCAAACTCTAAGCAAAGCCAGCAGCAACATCACAAACAGGCATGGAGAAAATGGTACTAATAGTCTTGTTTCCCTTTTTAGCCAGATGAGGTTTGGATTACTTCTGTAGGAAATCGACATACTCAGCTTTCTTCTGGCTCCACCTTTGATGGATGAATTTACTTTCCTTTTACTGTAAGGGTGTTCTGCAGGGATATAAGATTAGTTGTCTGAATGTAATAGCTCTACTTGACAATTAATCAGTATATTTAAAAAAAGCAGAGAGGGAGAAGGGAGATAAGCCTAAAACAGAGCCTGAAAGAAAATAAAAGGAAACATAATCCTGTAACATCTTTAGCCTCTTCAGGAGAGAACCATCTTGATTTGGTGTCTTTTATACAACTATTTTGTTTTGTTTTAACCTAGAATACAATGGAAATCACTAAAATATAGACCAGCACAGCAGAGCATACATGCAGAAAAGAAGTCTCAGTGAGAAGAGAAATATAGCAGTAAGTACAAATCATTTGACATTATTCCTTAGTAATGCTTTAGTTAGTGTCAGAGTAGAAAGGCCTTGTACAGTTTACTTTAAAACAGAGGTGATTCACTATGACAAAATAAATTTTCACATGACTGAAATTCACATACATCTTCTAAAACAATGTCTTGATATCGGGTGACACAGTTGAATGGTATGGTGACATTAAATAATAAGACGATGAATTTTAAATATTTGTCATTCCCTTTTAGTACCTACTTTCCTACCTAGAAAACCTTGCTAAGTAGCTCTCATTAATCTTACAGTGACAATGGAGATAAGGAAAATAAAAGCCACACACCTGCATTCTGGAATAGAGCTGTCATTGAGCTTCTTTTGTGAAGGGGGGGACAGACAGCAGCTATAAAGCAGGAGACCTTCCCTTCAATTATGTAATAAATTAAAGGCAAATTCCAAGAGGATGGCAGGTTACACATCTGAGGAGGAAGAAATAAAACAAGAAAACTGAGAAATAAAGACATTAGATGACCATCTAGGTAGAAGTATGTTAACACCTTGGGAAGAGGAAGGAAGCAATGAGAACTATTCCACCCACTAGCATTTATTCCTCAAATTGCAGGTTTGATGTTAAAGGAATTGAAAACCACCATTAGCCTTTCACCAGGAGAATAGGTCATGAACTATAACTGCTAGGGAAGCAGTAGAAGGAAAACTAAGTCTGTCATATTTTTAGAGCTAATGTAAAGATTTATTTTATAACTTAGATAATCTTCTTATATTGCAAATGAAATTAAGAACATAAATTTTGATTCTTGTTATTCAAACTGAATAACATCTCTCCACTGAAATCTATAGTGTTATTAAGAATTGTTATCAATATTTTCAGAATCAGGTCCATGGAGGTGTTATAAACACTAAATAAAATTTCTATGGTTACTCAAATGTAGCCAGAGAAACTGTCCATCCTAAACAATTTGTTTTAATGCAGCAATCCTGGGAAAGTATACGTATGTTTGCTACTGAAGTAACCTTTTAAAACTGAATTGTGTTTTGTTTTTGTTTTTTTCTTTAAATGGGAAAATACGTCTCAAACGACTCACTGCAATGAAAAAAACAGACACAAAAATAAATATTTGACCAAATTCCTCTTTCACACTGAACCCACACAACTGACTCTAGTGGGGTTTTTCTGCTGCAAGAGCTAGAATTTAATGCATCATATTAATGAATAATAAAAGTTCCTTTCACTCTTCTCTATTGTTCTGCTTTTGTATTGCTTGGTTTTCTAGTTACCACTTTTTCATTAATTTTTCAGGCTTTCAGAATGCTAATATGGCTAGTTGAGCAAGTTCTGCACCACTCCCACTTCTATATGCACAGAGAATATAGATTTGTAATATCTCAGCAAATAAAGGTTCAGTATTTGACTCAAGCTACAGAGCGTATATTTTGCTAGCTCTTAAGGTGCTGAATTTGTTACCTTGTCTGGTGGCCATCAAACATATGGGTGTTCAGCACTGTAAATCAGGCACAGAGAGGGAAGGGAGGGTTACCAGCCAGTGGATTATATGAACAGTGCTGGAGCTGCCTTAAAGTCTTCAAAAGAGATTTTAAACTCAACCCAGTCACGCGTTATCCCAGTACAGAAGAGTGAATTTCGCCCTCAGGAAGCTTATACTAGCTCATATAATAGTCTTATTGTGGAAAATCCACTTCAGCTTCAATTTACGGTATTCTCCCTCTCTCTTCTTCTCTCCATTTCCTATCCTCAGGCCAATAAAATGAAATCTGGTTTATATTTTTCAGCACAGCATTTGTTTTCACCTATGACACACACCAAATAATCTCCACAAGCATATGCCATCTCACCAGCAGTGCCATGCTTCTCACCTCCTGCTCTAATCACTCCATGCTTTCTGCCCAGCTCACAACCAAATCAGCGACACCTCACTTGATAAAGTCTTATCAGGGGATTTTATTCAGGGAAATGAGAAAATGCACATGATCATCATTCTAAGTTAAATGGAAGCTTATCTTCCCAAAATTATAAGGCACACTCTCCTAAAATGGATGATTCCTTTTATACATCTGTGTATCACAAAGTGTCAGAAATCAAACACAGAATAATTTTCCTGTAAATGCTGTGTTTCAAAATCACCTTTCTTTTGGGAGCAAAACCTTCTAAGTATAACAACCAAGTTAGACATAAGCAAATGGAAAATAACATTGAGGTAATTTTCTATGACTAGTCAGTAACTGTATATAAAATGAAACTAAAAATCAGTGATAAAAGCTCTGCAAACTCCATTTTCAAAGATGTCTTAGTCTGCAGAGTTAGTAAAATATTCTTGTGTTTGTATTCCAATGGGATTTAAACTAGTTGTTATGTGTTTGAACACCATGAAAAGCAAACACATTCAAAAACCTCCATAAGATTCTACAGAATTGTGAACCTGTGACTTAATAAACATTCATATCACTGGAAATTCAAGATAGATCTCATTAGAAAAAACGTTTTCATCCTTGCTTTAATGCAGAACCAAGTCCCAGCTAACCTCTGCAAAACCATTTCAAATTTTGCTCGTTTTAAATTGCCTTTTCAGGCATTTGGAGTCTCAAGACCCATAAATGTTTGTGCTCATGCTTAGCATTCTACAAATGGATTCACAAATGGCCTCTCTGAGACCATTCCTATAGTTAAAATTGTGCATGGTAATGCAGTTGGATTAAATATCATTGTTCTAAATATTATATACAGACAATTCCTCCTCAAGGGCATATAAGCTAAATAGACTAAACAGACAAAGTCTTGCAGGGGAAGCAGAGGCATAACAACCATGTATGAAACTTTGACTTGATTTTGTAAGCATTTTTAAGCACTGACCTAAAGCAGTCTGACTACTCTCAGCAAACTCTCTTTGAAGGAAGAATCAAGTGATTTGCCCAGGTTGCTGAAGCAGCTTCCTGGAATAACTGGGGATGGGACTGAATTCTCTAGAACTCTGTTTATTAGTGGGCCTCAAATTTTGACAAATTTGTGTTCTGATGATAAGCATTGAAATCTTAAGTAAATCTATTCCTGGAGGAGCAAATACTTTTCCTTTTTCTTTTTTATTTTTTAATCAGAGATCTTCCACTCTAATTGATATTAATCTTGTCATAATCCCTCCAAGTCCACAGCATCTTTCTGTTACATCAAACTGTAATTTCCATCTCTCAGATGCTGACTACATATACAAGTGAGGCATTTCTGGTTTTGTATGTGGTGGGTTAGCTTTGGCTAACAGCCAGATTCCCACCAAGCTGCTCACTCACCTTCCCCCTCAGCAGGAGTGGAGAGAAATAGGAAGAACAAGGAAGAGAAAGTCCCTCATTGAGACAAGGACCTGTTAACATCACCTGCAAAACAGACTTCATTTGCCAAAAATTAACTTTCTTGCCAATTAAAATAGACTTGGATAATAAAAGGACAACCATTAATCCAACACTTTTCCTTCCCCAGGCTCAATTTCCCTCATTCATTCTTGTCTCGTCTACCCACCTCTGAACAGCATAGGGTAATGGAGGACAGGAGCTTATGATCAGTACATAATGGTTTCTTTTAGCTGCTCCTTCCTCCCCACACTTTTCATCTGCTTTTCCATGGTTGCAGTCCTCCAGGAAACATCCAACTGCTGTGGGGTCTTCCATGGGTCTCATTGGACACCCACACCTGCCATGGAGCACCTCCTCCGACCTTGGTGTTCCCTCTGCTGATCCTCACTTTTTTTTTTTTTTCCTCTGCCTATGTGGCATTTTTTGCCGTTTTCTAAATATATTTTCCCCGAGGTATCACCAGCTTGGCTAAGGGGCTCAGCTGTGCCCTGGTGGGTCTGCTAAAGCCAGCTGGAACCAGCTGACACCAGCTGGAACTGGTTGTGTCTGGCACAGGGCAGCCCCAACCTCTCCTCAGAGGAGACACCCCTGTAACCCTGTTGATGTTAGCTTTTGGGAAGTGTTTAATGTACTACAAATTAACATAAATAAAAGTTTTCTTCTAGCCACTTGACTTGTTTGTACACTGCACAGTCAACAAATTATGGCAAGTGTGATCAGAGAGGCTGATAGGTCAACGCTTGATCGTAGAATCATAGAATCATAGACTCATAGAATGACATAGGCTGGAAGGGATCTTAGAGATCATCTAGTCCAACCTCCCTGTCATGAGCAGGGACGCCACCTCTCAACTAGACCACATTTTCATTCTACTCTTCATTTTATAAAAGCATTCAGAAGATCCACCCTCCATCCCAAGAAAACAACCTACAACCAACTAAATAAAAAAGTCACAAATCAAAATCAGTTTCAAATGACAGGAAACATTGAGGATTTTCACCTATCTAAATTGACATCTCCATACCCAGTAACTGAAAGCTTGCTAGTAGTTTCTTCAACTGAAAGTTGCTGTTGTACATTAGATGAAGACTAATTAGATGAAGACTAATTAGATGTATTTTATAGATTATTTTAGGAAGCTAATATGTGAATGATACAGACGCCCTTCAATGATTGAATAAGATTTGGTTTTCTTTCAAATGTGTGTTAAAATTTTAACAATGCAGTCCTAAAATGAACACAATCTCATCTTACATGTGTTGATCTTTATGAAATAATGAATTCAATAAATACAAGTTGCAATAATGAATTGTCAACAAATAATCAGATCATAAATCTGACAGAACTGAAAATACATCATGACAAAACTGAAAACAGGAAAAAATTCATTTAATTGTCTACATCAATCCACAGATACTTGAATAAATATTTGACTTCAATAAACAATAAACTTGCTCTGGCCAGATTTAATACTTCATGTGAGAAATGTGCTGAATTTTCAGAAAAGAAATAATCAGATATTATCAAAAGACTTCACCAAAAATAGTTATGTATCATTCATAAGAAGAACACTGTGTCTTGATTCGGTGATTATGTACGTCTTCTAGGATGTGTGTTAGGAAAGGAGTTGATGTGTTTTCTTCAAATGCTAGATCTTTTTTTTCTTAAAAGAAAAAGATCGGTCAACTTAGATATAGTAATGGAATGGATATTTGTCTTTTATGAATAGACTTGAACAACAGATCATAGAAGCCTCCCAAGTACTGAATCTGCAAGGCTAAGTTATAAATTACAGTTATGTCAGTTGTATATTTAAACCTATCAAAAGTAAAGAAGCACTGAAATGAATTGAAATGTACTGTAAATGCTATTTTAGACAGTACCCTGCCTAAATGATACTGTTCTTGTCAGGGAAGCAGAACTATGCCTGTAAGAAAAATACATAATCTATGTTTTCCCAAAAGAGTCCTTAAAATAAAACTTTGTTCCTTGTTCTTCATCAAAAAAATAACTCTAAAAAAAGATTTTCCATGTTTCTCCATTGGATCCAGCAACTAGACCCAGAAATACCATAAACTCCCAAATACTTTATAATTAATTATTGCCATTATTTTACATTACACAGTTATCGGGAAGTAGAGGAGGGGGGAGGGGGTGTAGGAAAAGAGCAGAGATAAATCTGTGAGCAGAGGCAGGTGTCCAGGAGCACTATTTCCCATGTCAGTGACCTCTTAGCTGTTCTGACATCACCAATCCCATAGTCCTTCCTGCCGAGTGCTCCACCCAGCACAGCAGAATGTCCCCACTCAGAACAAGCCTCAAACATCAGCACATTTTCGAGGATTTGGTCAGGAGGGCATCAATTTGTTGTCTCAGGGCTGGATAAGGACACTAAACACTAGGCGATTACAGACTGAAGTGGCGGGTTGATAACATTTTAAAATAAACATCCTGGCCTGTGCTTTCAAAACTTAATTACAATTCCCTTCTCTCCAGGAAAATTTATCTGCTCCTGTTTCCTATATTCTCTCAGGCTGCACGATTGAGGGGACAGGAATCAGGACACATGCACCATGTCGTTGTGGGTGCATGTGAGCTGGATTTCTGCTGATCTTTATTCTTTTCTGAATGGTCTTCAAAAGGTAATTCTGCAAGAATTGCACGTGTCAAATCTCTGTCAATTTGAGATATCACTGCTGAAACTAACTGTGAAGGTAGTTTGGTCCAAATGCACAAACATGTTTGTTTGATTCCTATTTAAAAACAACAGTTTTAAACACTGCTAAGGTTATTGAATCCTGTGATTTGGGACCCCAGTCCTGCAAAGGTTCTCAGCCTACTATCTAAGTGTTGATATACGACAGTCGGAATTTTGTTGGATTTTAGACTTAATAACTTACTAATAGGAATGCATTTTGTCACTATATATCAATCAATTTTGCTTTCAGTTAAAGTGTAAATGATGTGGTAAATATCACATCTACTCAGAGACCACAGAAATGTGCTAAATGCTGTCATCACATTAACAGTATTTTCATTTGATTTTTTAAACTTCTTTTACAGAGAAAATAATGTTTTCTCAATAACTGATATTTTTAGACAACAGAGCACCTGTACGTCCATTCTGGGCTCCAGCTTTTCACTTTCTCACTCTGTAGTATTAAAGAAGACATCATTTGATATGTCTTACAAAGTCAGGAAAAAAAGTAGAGCTAATTCTCCAACAGAGGGAAAAAAACTGGCAAATAACCATAGCCATGTCAGTAGATTCAGATTCTGACTTTCCAGACTGCTACAACAACTGAAAACAACATATCCATTTCATCCATGCTCCATCCTGAAGGTTCAGAAGGTGAGAGGCAAATCTTGCTATGTATAAACAGTCATCTGCAGTATATTTGACAAAGAAATTTTATTGTCTTAAAATGGCTTGGCTTCTACCACCCACAGTGTCGAAATACAACAGTGGAGCTTGTAAACCAGTTTCCATCCTGTTCTAATGATAGTTTAACAACCAGAAGAGCTATAATGTTTAAATATAGAATTATTTCAGTTTACACATTTAACTATCCCTGGTGTTATAGGGACTTTAGCAGTTTACATAATATCTGATGAACAATAGATATGTGCAGTTTGCATTGGGTGAAATGATACAGCCATCCTTTAAAGGATTAAAAGTTGTAGCGCTTTTGTTGATTTTTCTAAATTGCAGTTAATCCTGTCTTTGATATGAAATGCCTGTGTTGGCAGCCTTGATGCTGACAGCATCTACAGTCAGTTCAGGAGCTCCAGCTTAAATTTGCTGCTCCATCCAGACTTATAGGCACCAGAGACTATGGTGGTGTTTCTGACGGTAAATAAAACAGGGTACGATAGCCAACCTGCTGAGCAATGGGCTATTGAAATAATAAAATTTAAGGTGAATCCTACCTCTGAAATCTTCTCTTTGTCTCTTGAGGATTTAAGTCCTAAATGCAAATGCACACGGTACTAATTTTCAGAGATGGGAATCCTAAATGAGTTACCTCCTGGCTACAGGGCTAATCACTAGCGAGTACTACTAACATTTCAGTACTACTTAGCAACTTTCCCTGAAAATTATCAGTGGGTTTTTTTTTCCTTTGCGTTGCACATGAAACTCAGTCACTGTTAGACTGAGGTTTGAATTCTCTCATTTTCTTCAACATTCAAAGCAGGATTTGGGATTTAGTTTGACTCTTTTGAGAAGGGTCATCAAACACATGATCCAAGACTAATTTTTTCAAGTAAAATTGTGCTCAATTTTTTTTTCCTTCATAAAATTATCTTGAACTGTATTTATTTAATGCACTGACTAGATGAATGACATGTTTATTAACAATATTTTCCTCAGTTTACAGAAGGGATTTTGTTTGTTTTTTTTCTTCCCCTACTTCATATCAATACACATCCTTCATAGATGTATCCACAAGCATAACCAGACTATCCTGTTGCTAAACTCTTGGTGGGGGAAGCCTTTATTGTTTTCTCACTTTTGAGAAAATCTGTATTATATGAGTCAATGTCATGAGTTCCTTGTAGAAGTATGAACTGCTATGCTTCAAATTTGGGCCAAGGTCATGTGAAGCACAGCCAAGTCTCACAGCCTGGAAGGTCAGAGGGAAGGTGCTCAATCTCCAACCTGCTCAACAGAGACCTCAATGCTTCTGCTTCACATTCTTGCTCGAACTAAAACTTGACATCTTTTTTAACTCAGACCTCAGTGACTACAGTAGAAGTACAGTGAAGTAAACCCTTTTGAGAGTTGATATTGCTCTTTTTAATCACCTTTTCTAAACCCTTAGGATTTCTCCTTGGAACAGCAGGGACACACAGGGCACAAGGTGAAAATGATGATATTAAAACGCGCCTTCCAGAGGAAAGGAAAAAAAACAAACCACTGACCAATCTTGATTTAAAGAATCTGCTTCTATTTTAAAGTTATAAAAAAACCCCCTGAAATCCAGATGATATTTCTTGACTTCATGTTTCATAAAAACTCTGTAGCAGAGACTGAAAAGAAAAAAAAATATCCTTTTTCACTAAATGATATGTGTTTTCTCTGGATTGGTAAAAGAAAGTCAATGTTTTCCACTGCTATCAAATCAAAGGTGACAAAATTGTCTTTAGAAATTAATCAGTCTTCCAAAGTTGATGCACTGTTCAGGAACTATGCTGTTACTAGATAGCACAGATAAAATGTATTTGGCCTATGTGTGCTTTTGGTTTATATCAGCACATATATTCTCCAGTACTAAACACAGCTGTGAAGCAGTGAGTGAAGGAAGAGGGCTGTGTGGTTGTGAGAGCATTTCTCCATTTCATAACCTGAAGCACATGTTTGCATTAAGGACTTCTAACAGGCAACCACAACTCCATTAGCCACTTCTTTTTCCCCACTCTTGTTAGCATTTTTAGGGATAGTGTGAGAGATACTGCTACTAAAGAAGCAAGAAAAAAGAAAAAAAGAAACTAACAAACTCAGTAAGAAGACACAAGGCTAGATTGTCCTCTCTGTTATGCCCTAGTAAAGCTTATTACCACAGTTGAAATGAGAATATATTTTAAACTGTGATTTTGAAGGGTAGTGACAATTCTGTATCTCTGTGTTTATCACTCATACATCTGGTTTATATCTGGACATGGTTATAATTTGTTAGCATCTTGAAGTATTTTTCTTTTTATTATACTTGAGTACACTATGTCTGGATAGATGTCCTAGCAGTTAATTGACATAATGGAAAGGATTGCAAATATTAACACAAGACAAAGCAATATATAAACTAATCCTAGGATTGTAAGGAAGTTGTCAAAGATTGTTAAATTATAGGGTGAATACAATGATGAATAGACCACAGGACATATAAAATCCTTTCACATAATTCTGAGATAGGAGAATAACTTGATATAGAAATAATATAATTAATTGCTTACAACTAAAGAGCTCAGCTGAACTCCAGGGATGGAAATATATCTTCAACTTTCCTGTTGTAAAGAATGCTTATACTTTATAGATATACCACATGGCTGCTATTAAATTCAAGGATGGCAAGCAATGTATTACAGTAAAGACTCATTTAGGAGATAAAAGAAAGGCATGTAAACCTAAATCTAATGAAATCTATGAAAATAGGGCAAACTGGTATGACAATAGAAACTCAATGCCTAAAACAGTGTTGCGGTACAAAGTATATGCAGTGTGATCTAGTAATTGAACAACTGAACTGATGAAATTGGAAAAAAAACAGTCTGCCTTTGAGTTCGTAATAATTAAATCTCATATCTTAACTGTCTCCTAAAAATTTTGGGCTGTACAATATCTCTTAATGCATCTATTATACCACTTAGCACTGGAGTTAGAAACCAATGATGCCTCTCTCAGCTCTTCTAAACGTACAGTATATCCGTGAAAGCTCAGGAAAATATATGTGGGGCATTTTTTTTCCTTGTATGCATTCATCCTTTCTGCTACTAAGAGCACACAGTAACTATTGTTTACAACACTATTTCATACACGGGAAATACAATTAACCTAAACCACAAAGCTTGGAGAGGGAAATTCAGTATTCATAAACCAGATAATATCCTGACACATGTTTCTTCAATGATTCTAAGTTATTTTTAAAATAAGGAAAATATGTTATAAAAATTGAATAGCAAAGACAAAAATAAGAAAATTTTGCTAATTGAATAGAATCTTGTTTAACGAAATAGACTTTATTATCAGCAGTTCATATTTATTTAATCCATGCACATTAATTTATCAAGTATAACGAGCAAAATCACCTAATAAAAATTTGTCCTAATTTAAAGGAGAATATAGTGATTATAATCAACCAATTTTTGAGTAAATATGTCCTCCCATGATGTCATGCAAGTTAGAACAAGGTCATACGGCTCGTAAAAAAAAGACATATTATTGATTAGTTAAAAAAAAAATAAAATCTGAAGTACTGTATCCGTACAAAGTTTTAAAGTAAAAGTTTAAAATCATTAGCTTTCTGTCAAGTAATAAAATATATTCAAGCCCACTGGTTCCTCATTAATCTACCCTAAATTCTGCTTTCTCCTACACTTAGAAGCATCCATATATTTTCAAATAATGCCCTCTGAAGAATTTATTGCTGTTTTGTCTGTTCTTATTTCTAGACTGGTATATGACATACATAATCTTAAAACACAGTAAATTTTGAAAAATGTATAGAAATCTTTCCCTTTATCAGAAAGCTGTCTGCATGTTGGGTTTTTTTCCTTTCACTCACTGATACTGTATTGCCAGAAATGATGTCATGTTATTCATATCATATCTCACAATAACACTTTTCTATAGTAAACCTTAATCTCCTAAATCCAGTGTACAGTGGCTGTCCAAATAGAATAGATCTCTTTCTTTTTTTTCTTAATAAAAGCCAGGTGATAAATTAAGTGCTTCTGATAAATGACAACCCCACAGTTCTGTGGATCTAATCCTCCCATAGAGAGAAATATTTGGCCAAACACAATGTGTTTCTTATGAGGGACGTATCTTTCACGAAGGAAACAAAGCATGGAATTTCTTTAGCATTCCTTGCATAAATATTCTTGTAAATATATTTCATATGGAAATAATAATAAAAAGCCAACTACATTCATCACTGTTTTTGGCCAAGGAAACAATAAATAGATAGGAAACTCAGCCAATTTTTTCAAAGATCAATGTCTAAAGGTAGTCCTATAAATTGTATCTATGTGAAAGCAATTTTCAGAGGTACTGAGTATTCACAGTTCTTACTGATTCCCACATGGATATAGGTACTTATTTCTAGATGCTTAACTTTGAAATTTCCTGGCATGTAATTCAGCTATATAAACTCAGGATTTGTCCCAATAAAAACATGAGTGAGATTTATCATTGTTTCTCCTGATATTTACTGTCTCTATGTAGCTACTTATAAAGTCCCATCAGCACAGGTTTTGAGCACCTCCCAAGATTTAAAAATTAAAACCAATAAATCTTTCTCTCTTATATCCTGTCTTCCCAGTCTACAGAACACAGATCGAATTATTTATTTAGTTAGTTATTTAGTTATTTATTTATTAATTTTTCAGTCTGTGAGCTTGAATAAATGCTCAGGAAAAATAAAAAAGAAAAATAAAAGAAAGGATAGTCTTCTTGAAAAATAATTTAGAGCTACCTAAACTAGGTTTTAAAAAAGTTTGGTTGGTGGGCATTGCAGGCTGTTATACACCTCTGAGAAGCAAAGCTCATACCTCTGAGTTGCATCCTGCGGTGGTCATGTGGTCTTGTGCATGAATTGGCTCCTTTACAGCTACCTTGGGCTAATCCTACTCTCTAGTGTGGCCTGTAGAATAGACATGCTATAAATTAATTAGGGAAATTTCACTGTTTAGTTCCAAAAGTGATGAGGTCTGCAGCCTTGTTCTCTCAGGGTTTGAGTACATACATACCTTCTCTCCCTGACTGCTCATGCCTGGGCCAGATCCACTCAACACTGAGTCATGTCCACCAGCTCCCAACTGGCCAGCTCCGCTTCCTAGGCCTCAACTTGTTAATAGTGTTTCACTGAAACACTTTGAGCTAGGGCGTAGACAGGGATTAGAAATTATTCCAGAGGCTGGAAGGATACAAGCCCCAAAGGAGTGTCCTGCAGTTTAGAAGAATACTCTGAGATAAAGAAGCACCTCTTGCTACAAAATGTCCCCTACATCCTTAGGGAGTTTTCCTTTGTCCTTCTGGACACTTCCACAGTTTTCTCTCACACCTCTGATAAAAAGACTAAAAATAATCTTGGATAATTTATAAGAAATTTATAGCCTTTGAAATCTATAATAATTAGAAAAGAAATCAATTATTAACTTACATATCTACACCAAAACCTGATGAGACAGACCCTAAATCCCATCCTGTGATCAGTGTGGAATTCATCCTGAAAACAAAATCACGGTGGTATGTTCAGCATAGCACGTCGCTAAGCAAGATCTGCTGTTGTGCTTCAAACAAATAGTGGCTTTCCTGATTTATGAAACTTCATTTCTTCATTCCTGGGAATGGAGAATTGCGTTAGTCAAGTCTGAGAGGGAAGAATTTCTGCACCAGCAGAGACAGGTGTATCTTCTGGGAGAAGAGACAGTCCTCTGGCCCAGGAAGATGGAAACTGCCTTTTTCAGGCATTCAGTAGCACTGCCAGGAAGGATTCCCATTTTGTTACCAGCTTCAGCACGTTCAGGGAAAACAATTTCTTTAAAGTATCCTTTTGTTACTTGACTGATTTTCCTCTCTCCCTTCCCTTCCCTTCCCTTCCCTTCCCTTCCCTTCCCTTCCCTTCCCTTCCCTTCCCTTCCCTT
>NW_009724423.1:77923-84845 GCF_000703405.1 Apaloderma vittatum
TTCCCTTCCCTTCCCTTCCCTTCCCTTCCCTTCCCCTCCCCTCCCCTCCCCTCTCCTCCTCTCCTTCACCTTCCTTCCCTCACCTTCCCTCCCCTCCCTAATCTTCCTTCTGTTACCTTCTCTCTCTCCCTCCCTCCCCTTCACTCCTTTCCTCCCAGTCCTTCCTTCCCTCCCTCTCTCCTTCCCTCCCTCTCTCCCTCCTTCTCTCCTTCCTTCCTTCCCTCTCTCCCTCCCTCACCTTCCCTCTGTCCCTCCCTCCCTCCTCGATCCCTCCCTCTCTTCCTTCCTTCTCTCTTTCCTTCCAGCTCTGAAAAAGGTGGAGAAGATGTAGTATCTGTCTGAAAGAGAGCTGAGCTGATTGCACAGGGATATTGGCTGGTAATATATTAGTCCATAGTACTGCACAGGTTTTGTAGAGATGCTGAACAGTAAAGAGAATGTTAATGATTTCTCCAGGAGAGAAAAAGTCTTCAGGGGAGAGCTGAAGGTGGAGAAATGTTGGCCAGGGAAAACAATTGAACAGGTTCAAGTTTTTCCTGTTTAGTTTACTCATCTCTCATTTTCAGGCAGAAATTACTGGAGTACTTAAAGGAAACAGAAATGATTGTGCTTCTCCATGTGAATGCACTGGAATCTGGCTATGCTCAAAATAACAGAAATAACACTCTTTAGACATTGACAAAAATCAAAAATAAAAAGGATGCATAACTTTGAATTTACTAGCATATACCTATTGAATTATCCACTGTTGGCAGAGGTTTTTCCAATAGTTTAACAGACTCCTTTTATACTGTTTTTAGTAGTCATGATAAAAAGACAATCTGCTACATTTTACTCATCTTTGAACTGATTTTACACCTATTTTTAGTAACACATAAAGTTTTAACAACAGTGTTTAAATAAGAAAGACACAAAAAAGCATTTTGCAAAACAATATCGACATCTCCTCTGTGCCTTTCTTGTAAAGTCAAAACAAAATATAAATAGGAAAACAAAACAAAAAAAAAGACTGGGCGTTTTGTTTAAAAGTTGAAAAATTAAGTCTGCACCAGCACACACACTAAGCCTAGCCATGATGACATACTCACTTTCTACCCTGTGAGACTACCAGAACAGGAGAGCTGAGCTGGACCTGGGCTGGACCTCAGGAGACATCCAGCACTCCCACACCGGGCTACTGAGTGTGATGCTGGGGTGTTCATGCAGGCACCGTCACAGGCAAGTTAGGGTTGTTAGAAACACAGCAAGAACAGTAATGTTATTTTCTTATTTTCCCAGTATTGCACATGAAGTTTGAGGCAAGAATTTGAATCTCAGTTGATATATCTATTTCGTAGTTATACTTTTTTTTTCCCCTTAAAATATCTGAATGCTTCTGAAATATCCTCTCTACAGGAAAGTGGTTTGTATTACGTGTTTTGTTGGGTTTTAAGCTGTTTATATAATGCCTGATGTAAGAACTAAGACTTATTCCACTTAGTTTGCCACAAACTGCTTCTCTCTTTTCCTATATTTATTTTTTTAGCAGGCCTAGAAATTTAAAATATTTTCCTATCCACGGGACGGAGGCCAGGGTTGGGCGATATTTCATCGCAATAGCAGATCATGAAAAATAATGGTTGTGTCAATGTTTGGAAATGGCACATTTGAAAGTGAAGTCATTATTTATAGGATCAGAGAGGTGCCCATATACAATGATCTCAGATCTAGAACATAAATTAAATAGATATGGGTGATTTTTTCAGACGTGGTACTTTAAAGTTCAGGGAGATGAAAGCAAGACTCCTGCCTTTATATTGAAAAACTTCAAAATCAATTTGTGGGCAGTCAAGATGCCAACTTAAAAAATTTCTCCATTTTACATGTAGTTAGACACTTCCTTGAGACACATATTATCCTAGAGTATACTTTTGAAAATCTTAATGGTTCAGCTGGCAGAGACTTCACAATAAATTATTCCTGTATCTTCACCTCTATGACTTCATCAAGCTAGAGTAGACAATTAAAATAAATATTTTACTAAAAATGTTCTAAGCTAAATAGCTGTCTCTGTGTTATTCTTTCTATTTCTGGTTTCCTAATGAACGTTAAAAACCTGCTGAAGATATTCTAACAGATGGATCACAAGGAAGTTCTGTACATAATTTGCATTAGCATGCTTAAGTTCTTCACAGCAAAGCAGAGATTTCAGAAAATTAAAGTTTTGTGTGGTTTCTTCATACAATCTTGTCGTCTTGGGGGAAAACAGTCCTGCTAGTTCCCATCATTTTGCTTCGTTTCTCATGGTAATTTTTAGCTGCTGAAGATAACTTCTAAAACTGAGAGGTATTCAAGAATCTCACTTTCACTCAGAAAGAAATGGAGGAAGAGAAGGGAGAGGTATTTTTTTCTCCTTACTAATCAGAAGCAGACATCAAAGATTCAAAAATCAGGCAACAGAATCTTCTATACCTTGAAAAAATGACTTTAAAACTCTTTATTTTATTGCTAAAAAAGACTTCCTAATGCTGAAAATGTGAGAACTTGTAGTATATATAATAGGGATGATAAAGATTTTAGAGTGTTAGCAGTCTGCAGTAGTTCAAATAGCAGCTTCATGTCTTTAGAGAGCCTGAGTATATGCCAAGGGGAGAAGACCACAAAAAGTCTGTAATTACTGTCTTGTCAGGCAACACTGATTTTTTTTTTAATTGGCCAGCTATCATTTATTGCTGTGGACATACCCAGCACACGGGTATTTTGTGGATCTGACTGGAAAAAAGAAAAAGCAATGAAAGGAAGAAAATAATAAATCAACCACAACCCTTCCTCAAGAAATTTCTAATTGCAAAGGGGACACACAGCAATTAGCAACCTTTTCTTTAGATGCGTTAATGGCCTGTAGGCAAGAAGGCTGGTTCCTTGTTCATTCAATCTCCATCTGCATATACAGCGTAATGGTTAAGAAAACTTTTCACTAGATGCCTAGTATATCCCCCAAGCATAGACATCCCTGATTTCTTCTTGAAACAGATGTCTAAAATAAATTGGATGAATTACTCCCCAAAAGTGCATATTTCTCTGATGTCATCATGTCCCCAAGAGGAGTGTCTGAGGAGGAAATGTACATGCCTGCAGTAGATGAGACCCTGGGTAGCAGAAGTCTGCTTGCTGCAAGAAGCCTATTGAGGCTACCGTACCCTGTTTCTTGGTAATAATGTGCCTTCTGGTATATGAGTTAACTCTGTTAAATCTGAGTTGGTCTATGCTGGCTGTTTACATCATGGATTGTCTTTATCACTTCTACAGGTAACAAAGTAGAGAAAGAGCCTGAAGCTGTCAGGAGTTCATAGAATCATATAATTATAGAATTCTTAGGAGTTGGTGTAGTTTCCAAGCAGGATACGGCATCTAAATTCCAAAGAAGCCAGAAATTGAGTGGTTTCATATGCAGCTCTACACCTTGGAAAATCAGGTCATTTTTAATGAGATGCCACTATTTTCAAATAGCCAATTCAAATACCTGTCATTTCCATGCTGGCCTTAGTTATTTCAAAACTGATTGTTGATGTGGACAGTAAGTTTCTTGCCATTTAAAATGGCTGATGATGTAGAATAACTCAGGATTGCACTTTTGACCTCTATTTTATAATGCAAAACTATGATTCATTTTGACAGTTTCAGTAATCTCCTTATGATCTTAATTTTTGTCCGTTATGTGATTGATCATCTTCTCACTGTTTTGATCAAAAACTCCAAAGCTATGCTCTTTATTTGGTTTTGGCAGTTTGGCCATCTTCTCTAGTGGCCTGGGGAAAAAAAAAAGAAAAACCTAACAGTGCAAGGAACTGACAGATGGTTACAGTTTCCTGACAAATTATTTATTTGAATTCTCAAACACTCATCTCTTACTCATGACTTTTTCACTTAAGTTTTAAGAGTCCATTTATCAAAGAGAACGATCACATATTGACCATACCAGTACTCAAAAGCAAATGTATTCATTTGTTCACTATACGGAAATGGGTTAGTGACAAGTGAACTGATTCAGACAAAATACCCAAACTAAAGCTTTAGTCCAACATTTGAGCTATTACAAAAAGCTTGTTTCCATCCTTTCTTTCTGCCTTTTTCTAAAGGGTCCTACTTGGTATCACATGCCCTCATGTGGATCTATAACTTCTTCCTTTCAGAAAATTGATTTTAAAAAATCTTTGAAAGCATAAAGTTTTTTTTCTTTATATTTACACATACCAAAAAAAGTTTATTTTTTATCAAATATATGTGGAATTTTCTGTAGGAAACTGTTTTATCATGAAATAATTTTTCATTTAATGAGAAATCTTGCCCCTAGATTTAAGAAAGAAAGCTATTGAACTCCGGCTGAAAAGTCTTTTTACAAGAAGAACTGGCTCATCATATACATACCAAAACTTTCACTGCTTCCTTCTCTCTCACTTAACATCTCAAGTTTTAAGTGGCAGCTTTTCAGCAGGCAAGTCAAGCCATCCTAACTGTTTCCCCCTTCCTTGCCTGTCACTCACAATGAGGCAGTATTTCAATCAACATTTTGGTTGAAAATGGTAAAAGCTGAACCTTAAAGTAGCTACAGAGTAGGGGTTTTGTTGTTATTGATGCTGCAGTTTAATACAAATCTCTCAGCTTCTTGGTGTGAATATTTCTTTTACAGGTAAAACTATTATCTTTGCAATTTCATCTGCCTCAATTGGGACCATTTTTCTGTGTGACGCAATTCATGGATTATGTAAGTACATATATATATATGTATATACACACACACACACATATGTACATTTATCCGCACTGGTCTCTTAAGGGAATTACAGCTTACCAGTAAACATCCACTTAAAAAACATCACAAAATTGAAGCACAGATTTGTCATATTTTCCTTGCCCAATTTCTCTTCCAGTACTGTGAAGTTTTGCTTCTTTTCTTAGACATATGGTTCAAAGTTTAATTTGTAAGTATATTCAAGACCCATTCAGACCTTCAGCTTGTGTTTTATCTCATTAGACAGTGATTACATGTACACTGAGTTCTCACACTACATAAATGGAGTATTTACTATCTCCCAATGGAAACATTTGAGAGTCCAAGCTGGAAGCAATCTCTTCCAAATGTAACGTTAGATGAGTGAATGTGTGTGTGTGTGTGCATGTGTGAGGGAAGGAAAGGTCTTCACTTACTCCACAATAGGCACTACAGAGTGGAGGCAACCTGGCTTGTAGGTAAAGTGACTGCAAACTGTTTGATTAATGCTACTTCTAAAAAACATATTACTTGAAGCAGGCATGTGGAAAGTTTCAAGTTTCTGATTTACTTGTCCTAGGTTACTCTCTCTCCTAAGGCGTGAGCTGTAGTCCCTTTCCCCCTCAAAGCCTCTGTAAAATCCGCAGCAGCATGAAACAGATGAAAGAGATTTCAGATTGAAGGATAAAAAAGGTGTTTTTCACTCAACTCTGAACACAATATGTTCATTGTGAGCCTGTAGATATCTTAAAAACTAGGTCCTTCACAAGAAAATTTATTTTGCATACTGATGGCTTTAACAGTGAATAAAGGGCTTGTCATGGGCATCCAGATCCCATCAGCCTAGTAACAAGAATATCCGCTATTGATTTAAGTAACCGGCATTTCAGTGTCATGGAAAGTAGCTGCAGAATCAATATTTAGAACATGATGAATGGGAATGAAACTAAGAAAACACACCAATCAGCTGTGCATCTGAAGGCCTTCTCTAATGGAAAAAAATAACTAAGTGATGTAAACAGAAAGGGCAAACCAAGTGACAACCAGCAAGACCACCCATCTGGGCTAGGCAGCTTGTATCAGGGTTATCTGACTGCTTTCTTTTGTGCCGGTTCACACAGTGACTATTGCTCTAAGTTTTGTTGACAGTGACCACAGATTAATTAGATCAGTGCTTTTTTTTAAAATGTAAACATTCCCAAGTTAGAAGATATAGTTCTCAGTGAGTTTGCTGAAAAAAACCCATGGATTTCTTAAACGTTGCACTTCTACAACACAACCTTCCTTCGGAATTTCCAGCAGCAGAATATGTGTGATAGATTCTGAAGTTGTGCAATTGCAGCTGTTTACACTACATTTCTATCGTACACTTTTAGAAAATGACTTCTAAAAAGTTTTACAGCTTTTTGATGAGAATTGCAAAAGATGTCCAATGTCAGTTCAAAAAAGAAAACTAAACATAAGTTACATGAAGCCATTGTAGAAGAGGAATGTTACACTCTAAGCAAAAATAAACACACTAAAATATTTAATTGAACATAAAAAATCCTATACTAACACTCTTTATGGTATACTGGGCTTTGAAACAGAATGATCAGAGGACTTGGAACATTTATTTTTATTGTAAACCATCAAAAATTCAACCATATGAGTCAGACTCCTCTTCGCAAGAAATAGTACTATGCTCCATTAATAGCTCTCATAATTTCAATGGCCTACTTTTTGAAGAAAAAAGTACTCAGCATGCGTCACAAGCCCTAAATAATGCAAAGAGCTCTTGCATATCTTGCTTTTAGATATTTGTTCTCTTGCCTAATTTCAAGTGCTAGTTACTGTTGCTAATGAACACCTGAGCTTTCTATAGCAGGTCCGTCTGCTCTCAGATAAATGTCTTTTTCCTCCCTTGAAGTTGATGAATTGTTACCTTTAGTTCCCTTCTCTAGAGTCCAAGCAAAGTGCTAGGGGAAAGTGACTGAAACCTCCAACAATCTATTTAATTGTTAAAAAGCACAATAAAATGAGGCTGGGGGCAGAAAACTGCCTTTTTTTTTTTTTCTTCAGTTTGGGAAACTCTCCTCTACATTTACAGGTTCCCAGGCTGTACTATTATTGAGTATAGAGTAATGACCAATAAATAGTTTTACTGATCACTGGTTGAGGGCTAAGCTAGAC
>NW_009724423.1:84876-111323 GCF_000703405.1 Apaloderma vittatum
CTTCCCTGCTTCTCCTGAGACAAGCACTCAAGGGAGGGATCAGCAATACACTAGGAGCCAAAGTAACGCCCTTCTCCTTTTGAGAATGATATCCATCTCCGACAGCAAATATAAAAGCAGTTGAAACAAGATTTCATGGGCCTCAATTCCCACAGCTTTTTCTGGGCATCAGATTTGATCACCATTGTAAAACATTCTATGTGAGCAGCTTGGACATTGTTAAAAAAAAAAAAAAAAAAAAAGAAAAGGGAAAAAAATCCCAAATCCTTTAGTCTTGTGTCATTTAGAAAGTAGAATGAATCAGTTTTGTAGAAGACATTTTGATGTGAACCAGACAGCTTTTAAACCAGTTTTCCACTAAGTGAAGAAAGGATCCTATTCCTCTTGTTTGAGCTATTGTACAATTCTTTTACCCTGATCTACCTACCGTGTTTCCATTTCTTCGATTAGCAGAAAGGAATAGCAGCTGCTGTTTGAACTTGGTTTAAAATCTGAAATGATTATAGGGTTACTGGAAGGAGATAGCTGCTCTATTTTAAATTGGTTTCTGGGAATATGGCACTGAAACAATTTAAACACCATAGTTGCTTTTTTGCAAATACAGTATTTCTGTTTGTTTTTTTCCCCTTAATAGAAATTTTGCTTTCCCAAAGCAACGTTGGAAGGGGAAAAAAGGTTAGAAATTCTTCATTAATCTTTGAATTGTTCATTCTTTTCAGAATACATAACACTGAAGTTTAAGCCCACAGACTCCATATGTGCTTTTATTTCTGAGCCAAACACACAGATCATTTTTTATTATTACCAACATGTATGTTTAAGGGATGGCTACCAGATAGTTGAGGCTCTTGTTTTTCTCATGTCACTGACAGATGTTTGCATAAAGATTCAACTAAGTTAACCTCAGCATATTAAAAAAAAATGTTTGAGTTTACAAGACGTCACAAGCCACAGGCATTTCAGAATATATTCCTGCATTTATTGAAACAAAACACATATGTCTGAAAAAGTGCAATTTTCTGCAAAAGAAGGATGAGTTTTCATATAACAGGCATTGGCAATTATAGAAAGAATTACCTTAAATTCTGGAACAAAAGAATTATTGGTACTCCAGGCAAATGGACTCAGCTTGAACAACTCAACTAGGTTTAATACTTTGCTGAGTCATATGCAGGGATTTCTATCATGGTGATACCAACTATCATCTTCCAATAACTATGTATTTTTTACATCAAGGTTATCTTACAGCTTGGATAAGATTTGGACTTACTGCAACAGTAAACAAGAGGTTAAAGAAAAAATATTTCCAGTCCTTAAATTAGTACTATTTTCACTTTACATCCACTCAAGTAAAAGCTGCCAGTGTTATTCTGTTCTGCTGACCCATAAGTAGTTGAAATCTGGGCTTACTCCAGTGTGTGATTTCGTGGTTACCCTCTCACTCACAAAGCTAGCATGTGGTCTTTTTTTTTGCCATAGAACTCCCTTAGCAACCCACATTTCTCCCTTTGCCAGTCTTTCTCTTGCAGATTGTGAGGGCTTGAAAACACATGACATCCAAAAGCTTGGAGGTCAGAGATGGCAAACGGTAGCTTAATGCTGGAATTTATTTTTTTCGGGAACTCCAGAAGGAGAGGAGTTTGCCTTTCAAATTCTGCAAGTTCTGCTGAGTTTTGTAGGGAGAAGTGTAATTTCTCTATATTTGGAAAAATATAAACTTTATTTCTCTTTTTCTCTTCATGTAAGCCAACTGTTACTATCTCCCAGGATCTTTTGGGAAATGTTTTGAGACAAAAGGAATATTTTCTCTCTTTGATAATTTTTAACTTACTATTATTATACAAGTCTATCAGACAATTTAAAATCTGTCCTTTATAAAATATATAATTAATATTTGAGTACCTCTAAAACCCTTGCAAGACTTTGAGTGTCCTACATATATTCTTGCTAACATCATCCTTCAAGTGCAGTGAACCAACACTGTAATTTCTGTAGAAAGAACTGACCAGCTAAGATGTTCCTAACATGTGGCAGAATCTGATTTTACACACTTGAATGCTTACCTAAATCTCCATCAGGAGATATTTTGATACTACCTATCTTACCAGATACTCATGTGTTTCCAAGTTATCCTGAAACTTTAAAGAGTGCCAAAATTCTTCCTTGAGAAGTGAGCAGCAGTCTTCAGGATAAGTCACCAAGGTGACCTGTCTGCAACAGCTTGACTTTGATTAAAAGAAAAAAAAAAAAAAGGTAAAATAACCTCTGACACAAAAGACTCTGTGTCTACAATCCACTGGTCAATCAATCTTTTGGAGGGCACTGAGAGTTTTACTGGCCAATTCCCCCGCCTACACAGAAGATAGGAGAGAAAAATTGGTATACTCTGACTGGTATGGAGCTGAGATGCAACTGGGCGCATAGGTGATGTAGGAACTGGGCACTGCTCCAGCAGCTGATGATATTAGGTAGAAGATAATCATGTCCCCTCTGTATGTTTTACGCTTAAAGAAATGTAACGGCTTTAAGGCTGTTACTGTTTTGAGGTTACCAAGACCAAAACTTTCCTGTGAATTTATCACACTCTAGTATAATGGCTAAGCATTTTTTCTCTAGTTGTTTGTGTCTGGTCTCTCAGTAGCTGACATTTAGTGAAACAATGTGCATCCATGCATCTCTAAAGAGCTGAAGTCCTCACATGAGCAACCAGCAACCATCATCTGCAAAAGTGATCAGACTTAGAAATGTTATAAAATATACTACAGACAATATGGTCACGAGGTTATTTAAGCCTTCCTTGCTATTTAGAGTTCTGTTATTGTCTTTTGTAAGCAGTTCATAATAAGAAAGCCTGGTTTTCTGATCAAATACTGACTTAGTTACCTGTTCTATCAATACCAGGGCATAAAACATAATAAAAGCTTCCTTTAAATATAAGTTAAATCATTCAGGTTAAATCTCGGCACAACTGAACTCAGTAGCGAAATTGCTGCTGACATCTGTGTCCATAGATCATACACAACCTCCATTTTTGCACACTTCTCAATCTTCAATGTATTTAGCCTTAGAGACTCCTGGTGAGGCAGAGAACAGTTGTAATTTTACAGATGGCAAAGAAAGTAATGAAGGCTAGGATTCATTTAACTAGTACGACCTATTAAAAGTTATGTATTTAGTGTAAATTCATCACTTATGCTTCTCTAGTCAATGGAAATAGATTCTTCCTTTTAGGAGAAATCTTAAATAAAAAAAAAAAACAACAACAACTAATGCTCCACAAACAAGAAGAAAAATTGTTTAAGTAGGAAGAAACTCCTGAAGGAAGTGTGCCTGACATAGCACAGCTCTCTTGGGATAAAGTTACTCTCCCCCTGAATTGCTCATTCATCTCCACTGATAAAAGGAAAAGCTCTAGATCACCAGTCTTCGAAAATTAAAGTGACTTAAATTCTGAACCTGCCAAGGAATGTAGGGATCCCACATGTGCTGGTGCAATGCTTAACTTCTTAGTGTTTGCCCACAGTGAAGTCTGATTTTAGACCTTTGGTTAGATATTTGAGTTCTGTGTACAATGCTCCTCAAGTTGGAGTGCAGAAAAAAACAAGAGATACAATAAGAGACATTTAGAAGAATAATACTGGATCCCTGTTCTTTCTAAGGACACTCAGATTCTATGTTTATGGTGAATTTAATTATTATCACAGAATCACAGAATGTTAGGTGTTGGAAGGGACAACTTGTGTTCATATAGACTTCAGAGTCCAGATTTCTCTGGACATCCAAGTTGTCAATTTCTAATGTAATCACTTCTTTACATTATCTGCTTGTCCAGAGAACTCAGGAAGGAACAAGAAAACCTCGCTTTGAAGCTCATCTTCTCAAAAAAAGTTTTAATTTCAAGTCCACATCTCTCACTCCCCCAGGAGAGAACTGTGTGTGAACCGTTTTATGTGAAAATGTTTACTTTGTTCCAATTCTTATGAAAAGACTCATAATTCAGTGAACAAGAGTGATTAGGATAGTCATTGGGTGAAGTAGAAACATGAACTTTGGTCAATCAGAAATTGAATTTCCCTTTCTCAAATACCGTCTTGCTAAATATTCTCTCCCATACTGTTTCACATCTAAGCTTACTGTTAAAGTTTCTGTGTGGACTGCAACTCTCAGGTAGATCTCTATACCTTATAAAACTCACATAAATATAGATAATGTAATTTGCTTCCTTATAAAGTCTTTTCACTAGGAAATCACTTGCTGACTCTCTCTTCTGACTATAAACCCTACAGTGTAAACACAATTTTAATGCTCCACCATAGACAACAGCAACTGTTCCTTCCTAAATTACATGTCTTTGCTAAACAGTGACTGCAGATGGATGTGTTCACCTCATCAGTAAGTCAGTGAAAATTGGCCCAAAGCTTTATTTTCCAAGGTGATTGATAACCACAAACACCTTTATTTAAACCAATAGACGTCTTAAGAATTATGTGAAGTAATGGGAAGACAAGAAATCTTACCCTTGCTGATGAACCCCTTGACAATTAACTTGTGTTTGACTGTGATATTTTAATTGCAAGAGTAGGATAAACTTGGTCAGACAAAGAAGAAGGTCAACTTATGTCAGTATTTTTTCATCTATGAGGGATACATACAAAAATTATAGGTTTCTTTTCACCTGTATAGGTATGGTATGTTCTTAGTATTACATTTTATTTTGAAAAATAAGAAAGGAATATCTAAGCAATCACACATAACAGGTTATGTAGTCTTAAAAGTCTATGGTGGCCAGGTACCATCCATGGCTGTGAATTCAGAGGCATTTGTCATTGAGTGCATGTAACATTTCAGCTATTCATACAAATCCTAGAGTGAATATCATATCTTTTAATAACATATAAATTAGATTTCTTTCTTCTCTTTTTCTGCTCAGCATGAATGAATTTTAGATATACAATGGATAATGTAATTTATTTATTTTGATTTAAATATTAAAATATGGGCAGTAAGCTGTCTGTGTATTTCTCTTCTCTAATAGCAGAAAAAAAGGTAGCACATAAACAATCTTATTAACATAACTGTATCTAGATTTTGCTTACAGGACAGTTATGGAATGATGAAGCTTCTTTCAGCACAATTTAGAACTGAAAGAGTATTAAGAATGCAAGGTTTATCAAATTTAATAATTGGAAAGCCTGTGTGTTATGATGATCCATAATTATCAATGCAATCAGAGCTTTAAATTAAGAAAATAAAATATTAAACAAAAATTTAAAAAATATTTATAAGTCAAATACATGAATGCCATAGTATAAAGACCAGAATCTAGGATGCAGTACAAACACTAAGGTTACTTATCACTGGAATAGTTTTCCTAGAATTGTGATAAAGTCACCAGAACTTTAAATGAAAGTTATGATGAGCAAAATACGTGCTTGGTTTGAACATGGTGCGCTTTGCAGGGGACTTAGCAGATAAAATGCTGTAGCTTGTCCCACATGAAGAATAGAATCACATCATCATCACTCCTTTTTTTGCTCAGATCCAGGAACCACTGGACATCTATCCTTGCTTGATTTCTCTGCGATGATGATGCTACCTTTGCTGTATGCAAATAGGTTACATATTTTCTATTATTTCTTATTATTATTTGATGTTTTTTTCTATTTGGATATCTTGATATGAAAAATTGGGCAGGAATTTTACCAAAGTTGTTGCCACACAAACCTTTGAGTAGATCCTAGAGGAAGAAATAAAAAATCCCCTGCCTGTCACTACTGATTTTGTTTTGAATTGAATTAATCACCCTTTGTATAATTCATTAAGTACCTTAGAATATTAAGTTAATTTAATGTTCTTCTTTCCTGATGTTCTATCCTGATTAGGATATTTTGTCAGTCTCTTCTTCATTTAGGTTTACAGCATCAGGTATTCCAATCAATGACATTTAAACATGACTAATTTCAACTTAGAGGTGCAATCAGACATTTGTCACAAGCAATCATCCCAGTAGATTAAAGAGGCTGACTCTCTTTTGGGAAATAATTTTCTTCTCCAACATTTTCTGGGAAACAATCTGGTTTGAGGGTAAGCAGTATTTTGAATAAGACCCAGTAGTCTCGGCCTCTGGTATTTAACTGGAGTGCTATAAAAACAGGTGCTAATGTCAAGCACATTATGTACTCGCTCCCCAGCAGTTGTTAAGGTGATAGATAGTGTGGCTGAAAGCACCCCTTGGCAGATGAAATTTCCTGAAATGTCCTTGTATTTCACACCAGCTGCATAAAAGTGAGGTCAACAGCCATGCCCTCTGGGCTGAGATGAGCAATTCAGTTATGAAATTTCTCAGTTACAAAGCTTGGAGGCCAAAGTAGGAATGTGAGGGAGCAGGGGAAATCCTGGCCCTGGAGGAGTCGAGGGGAATGGTGCTAATAGCTTTAGGAAAGACCAAGATTTCATTCAGTGTGTTTTAGTAATTAAAGCAAGGTAAGAGATTCCTAAAAAGACAGAAGCTAAGTGAACTATTTTCTTGGTTACAGGGCAGTAGTGTTTCCACTGAGAACTGTTGAAAAACTCACTGCTGGAAAACTTATGTTTGCCTTTCTTCAAAAGTTTATATCTTCCGGACCAGCAAATAACACCAACCAAGCCACAATTCTGTTAAAAAATCATCCTGATTGCACCCACAAAACAATAGTGACTTCAAAATTTTGGCATGATCCAAAGTTATTATTGGACTTTCTTTGCAGCTTAAGAGAGGGTAAGGAAGGTGCCATGCTCAGAGCAGGAAACACAGCAGCTTATGAGCGAAATTGCTGGAACGTTTGCGTGGAGCAAACAAGCACTCAAATTGCAAGGTCGATGCCAGGCTGGCTCTCATTCCAGATGAAGGGTGGTATGAGGTCACTTCTCTGTCCCCAGATTTTTATCCCTGGTGCAGGCTGAACTGCAAGCAACAAGCATTGATCCCTGTTCTCATCCACTGACTTCTTAGGGGTATGAAGAGGTGGTGAGATGAGATTCAAGTGTTCTTCCACTCTAAATATTAACACAGACTTGCCTCACTGGTAATACCATTACAAACCGCGGTTGGAGAACAGGGCTTCTATTTTTGTGAAACACAACCCTCATGGGTCAACTTGTTCAGCAGTGCAGCTTTTCGGCCCCTACTCTCTAAGCCTTTGAACAATACCTCTGTCTAAAGTAAGGAATATGGAGAGAAGCATTCCTCATGTTCATAACATTAATTCAATTTATCATACATAAGAAGAACCATAATGCTGTTTCAGGGGTCATGTGTGTTAAGCAAGAAAAGAAAAGAAAGAGCAGCAGACAGGTTCTTTCCAATGCATGGCTGTCAAGTGGTTATTTCCTATAGCAAGATTTCTAACAAGAATATTCATTCAAAATCTGAACAATGAGTGTAGTTTTGGAAGTATCTGAGGAAGAGCAGGTGGGATAGAAGCATTCAGAGCTAGAAGGAATTTCATTACAGGACTGGCTGGTAGTTAGAATATTCAGGACACGAAAGCTATCTCCCTCGAGCTTTAAATAAGAGAAATCATTTGAACCTTTTACAAAGTTTATTTTTGCTGAGTGGAAAGCTGTGGTACAGTACTGGTCCAAGAAAGAACAAAGACTCAGGCTTAAATTCACAGCCCTGATCCCGTGGCTTGCACATATGTGTCATGAGAGGTTCTTCCATTACATGATCACATAACAAGTTCACACCTGTAGTCACTTTAAGTAATTTACAACTGTTTGAATCCGAGAGCTTCTCACTATTCAGCCAAGCCCCATGCCAGCCCAGCACAGGCGTGCACCATGTGAGCGGCTGAGGCTCTTGCTGCTCCAGGAGCTCCTGTACCACCAGGACATGGTCCCCATTGCCCAGCAGCACATGTCCTGCTTTTGTACTTAGACGCCTTGGTTTTAAGAAGTTTGGGCAGGTGGTGGTTAACACCACGGCTTGTGAAGCAGATGTGCATCTGCAACTAACAGATCAAAAAGTGGAGAGGTTAATAAATGGATAAGAGGTGTCATACTTGAAATATCAATGGTGAGGTGGGCTTGATGGAAGCCCAAGCTGTAATCATTGTTTAAAGGATATTATGTGATTTGTGAGGCTTACTAAAAAGTCAGAACTCTGCCTCAGTCTTTTTATGCACTTCTCTCTCACCTTTCGTATTGTCTTTTCCTACATTACTCATTTATTTACAAAATGTTTTGTTGATATTGTAGTCAGTTATAATTTCTCTTTTGCATAGATTTTTAAAGCATAAAGCAGCAAAATTCTTATATTTTCTTCCGAATAATCTATTAGGAAGACCGAATGGACACTGCAATATTTCTAGCATGCTCTATTTTTCTGCCTTTTCTTTCTTTTTTATTTATTTCAATAGTGAAAAGACCAAGGAGCACATACTGAACTCTCACTCAGATTAACTAAATAAATTAATATATAATTAAATAGGTAAAGTCGAAGTATTTGAAAAACTGAAATATCTCAGAAAAACAAATGAATTGAAGTATCACTTCATTACACTAAACTCGAGTTTCAGGAGTCATTTCTTGTTTTTTTAAGGTCAATCAATGCTTAATAGAGAGATAACAGCGATAATGGAAGAAGTAGCAATTAATAATAATAGCAAATTAGAAAGGAAGAAAAATATGATTGTAATGTGGGGTGAGTGGAAGCAAACTGTGCAATGTTTAATGAAGGGTCAGATTTTTCAAGTGGTGTAAACTCTCCTTATTCTGTGGATTTTGATTCTAATATTTTGTCTTTGATTCACCACCAGTTCTACAGTAAATTACATCTTAATTTTTCTGTCTTTGTTCCTTGACTATTTCTAGTTTCTGAAACACAGATAGTTCATACAGAAGCTATATATGCCTAAAGCTTTGCAGTTTCAAAAAGAAAATGGCTATAATAGTGTTTTATAATTTTAGTGAATCAATATCTCATATTAAACTTCAGATTTTATCCAGAAAAAAAAAAGTTTGTTTTGCTTTGAACAAATCTACTTTGTGATAGGCTACAGAAATATCATATAAAGGTATAACCCAAGCAGAATATTGTCAAAAATATTTAATTTGCAGGTTTGAGTAATCAGCCTTAAACTAGGTAGGCTGGTAAGAACTTAAAGGATTGAGACTGAGACAGCAAAGGGAGTAGATCTGATCTCTCTTTAGCTTTTTTTTTTATTTAAAGCTCCCACCTTGCAAGTTTAGAATCACAGGGTAGCAATAACGGAATTAATTTTAAATGCATATTTAAATGGCTAACTCTGAGACTCAAAACAAGGATTTTCTTTTAGCTGAGTCAGCAGATACAGCAATAAAATATTCTTAGTTAAAAGTCACTCTTTGAAGATCTTGTGGAGCCATTTACCCACATCTACTAATTCACCAGACTGAAGAACGTGATTAGTATCTTTTCAACTAACTAAGCAGTCCCCATGAACTTGTGAGCTATTTGACTGTCATGTCTCATGAACAAGGAAAAAAAAAAGTAAAACTATGAAGACATTTATCTATAACATCTGATTTCAGAGCTGGCCACAATATCTAGACTCTCTGCATTTCTCTTCTGGATTGTATTCAATTTAATAGAGCTGACATGTTTTGAGTATCAAGTGTACCCTGCACAAAATTTAGTATCTAATCAAAGAAAGTGACTGCAAGCCAGAGCAAAGATGACACCAGTTGACAGTCATTCCAGCTCCTTGGCTTTGACACAACATTTTTCATTGTTTACATACTAAATTTCAGTCCAGAAAACCTGATGCTTCCCCTTTAGATTGTGTAGTAAATGAGTCTTGTCCTCCAACACTTGTGCTTATGCAGTGTTTTGCAATTAAGTGTGTGAGTAATGGAGTGTAAAAGAGTATCTCAGACATAAATCAAACATATGCTCTCTGTATCATGTGAGATTTTTGCCTGGAATTGAAGGATCAGGACTGCCTCTTGGCAAGCTATCTGCATTTTCAAGATAAGACCAACTGCAAATGGTATGACTGGGTGCTATGGAGAGTATCTTTTAACTTCACGTGGGAATACTCTGGTATGTAACACGTCATCTGTAACTTACTCTCCTTCAAGAAAATGAACAGAAATTGAATAAAGTTTGTTCTAAATTACTGTTAAAATTGAAAGATAAACTCTGAGTTAGTGATGTGGTGATATTCAGACCATCTTTTCAATTTTGACACTTTGCTATTAGGAAAGGACATAAGAGATTATGGTCAAACCTGCTTGTTTTACTTTCTAAAGAAATTCTGTTAGCCCTGTACTGACTGTTCCTGAAAATCTTGCCTCCTATAACATGTATCTTCCTAGTACTTTATACAGTAAGGACAAAGTGCTTCCATTTGTTTAATTCCTTTTCATTACAGTGGGATCATGTACATCTTCTACACAATGATTAAAAAAAAGCTGTAGGGCTTGAAGGCAAATTTGTCATCTTCTTGTGTTTTTCTTACTCCTAGTGATGGGCGATTGTACTAGGATGAAGCAAATGGATTGTGCCATACAGAATAGAAGTCTTAAAAATAGCTAGATTTTCACACACCACTTGAAGAACAGGACTCCTGAAAAAGACCCCGTGCAATTAGCAGAAAGGTTTTTATTTTGACATAGATTTTTGGTGTTTTTTTTTTCCAGTGGAATTTGAACTAATATTTTAACAACTCAGACAAATACAGAATACTTTTATTTTCAAACCACACTAGATATCAACAATACTGCTACTTTATGAAATAGCAAAGTTAAGTCCTGTTTATGCTACTGGACGTAACTTCAGATTTGTGATTAGTCAAGTTTCAAGTGATCTGTGTTTTGATAAGAACATCCATGAGAATAGAAATATAAATCTACATTTTTCCCCATAATTTGACAGTGCCAGACTGAAATGATTGGTCACTTTTGGTTTTTTTTTCAAAATGAGCAGTTTTCCTGAAAAAAGCATTGACTAGATGATCTTGAAAAATTCAGAGGAATAACACCTTTTTTTGATAACTTATTTTTATTTATTTCGGGAAATCATAAGAGTGTTTATCATCTTGGTAAGTAATCTTTAAAACACAAGTCTACCTCAAAACATTTTCATAAGAGTAGAACAGAAATATTTCAGAATGTTTTGTTTGACATAAAATTTCAAAGTGTTTGTTATTTTCTAATGATTTGGAAGGAAAACAAAGGTCAAAATGTCAGAATTTTTCATGGGTGGGAAAATGGTTTTAGATCCCATTCTTCGTACAAGTATCCCATTAAATTATGACAATGAAAAATGATATACAGTTTGGGAATGCATTCTTCTAGACAAAATAATGAACAATCTTTTCAAAAGCTGTGTTAGGACCTGGGACTCACTTGCTAATGGAATCGAATGGAACTAGATTGCAATCATCCTTCCACTCTTCCAAAATCTTAGCCACAAAGAACAAAGGAAGGAAGACCTTTAGACAGGTTCCACCCCTAACTACAACAGGTTGCTGAATTTTTGGCCCTAAAACCATGAGAAAAATTAACATCGTGCATCCTGATTCCACTCAGTAAGTTGAACATCTTCAGTGACATTTAACCTTTATTCTTCTTTTAAGTAGTGGAAATACACGTAAGGAAACTTCACAGTGTCACAGCATACTTAAAAGAATATTATTCAGAGTTTCAGACTGAAATCCTTGGAAATTAATCCTAGCACTGCTACTCAGACAAAAGGTTGTTTTAGAGTAGCTGTGATTCTTTCTGAAGTATAGGTGAAAGACTAGTAAAAATTTAGCTTTAAAGTTTTCTCCTTGCTTTTATTTCTTCTTCTTGGCTGTAGTTTTGTTTGTTTGGTATGCTTTTATTGTTTTCCTGCTTATATTTTTAGTTTAGTGATCTTTATTAACTCATTAATTTAAAGCAAAACATTATAGGAAGTTTTCTTAAAACTACAGATTTGCTATATTTGGTAATCAATTGTAGCAGCATTTAAAAAAATACATTTTCTGAATCTTCAAAATGAAAGTATTGAAGAGTTACAATGTGAATTTAATCCATAAACCTCATGGTATAAACTGATCACCAGATGGGGTAAGGAAGAAATATCCCCTATGGTGTAATATCACATACACTAAGTGAGTTTAACACCTTCCTCTGAAGAATCCAGAATTGAGACAAGATGCTGGACAAAATGAATTACTGATCTGTTCTGTTGAAAGAGTTCCTCTCTTGTTATGTTCTTCCCTTAACCTGATGTCTCATTTTTTGCAATGCATTCCAGAAGCTCCAACTTCAGTGTCTCACATGCAGGACACAGCAAGCAAGGAAAAGGGATCAGGAGACTTCCTTGATTAGTTCACGGCAAAAGGGAAACTGTTATTTCATTTGATAATTTTGGAAACCAGTCGGAAGTTTCATTTGTAAAAAGCTTATGTCAATGGAAGTAGCAAGTGTTTAAGTCCTACAAATCCATCCCTTGGTTTACGGTCTGCATTAAATATGCTGTAAGGTGTGGAGAGGGGCAAGATAAAGTGGAAATACAGGAAACATTTAAAGAAAAAGCTCAATTATGAGCTCCAAATGGGCATCATATGCATATCTAAGAAATCAGAAAGGTGATTTTCTCAAGGATCTAAAAATTTATATCCCAAATTACAATTGTTAAGAAGTGTGAGGACAAGGTTGATGGCATTGCCAATGCTACCTGCAGCAGTCTTGCTCTCTATTTAACTTTCCAATTGCTGTCTCTATACTCTCATTTTCTCCTCTCTCAATCTTCTGTTGTTCAATGCACTAGATATTGAGCTATCCTGAGCATGAATTTAGCTCCTATTGCAATTAAAGGGAATTTGTTAAATTGTCTCCAATGTGATTAGAGGGGCAGAGAATTTGAGAATTTCTCCAAGAGTTGGCAAGGCATTCAAATTTTGAAATCTCCAGCTGATTACACAGGTTGTGTGTACACATACACATTAATTTGCATTGTATGAATGGGGAAAGGAATTAGGGGAGCTCTGCAGATATAATCAACATCGTAAGGAAAACTTTCTTTATCTGGCCTCAAAAGTTCACCCTGCTCTGTAGAAGCAGTCTGTCGTTACTCAGATCTCTCCCCTCTCTCCTAAGCACTCTGTGGAATGAGGGATAATTTCCTAACTAAATTATATGCAAAATTTCAGGATTTAACAACAGCGTATTAGTATCAGACTTGATGCTTAATACCAGTTTTAACCTGAGCTAGATATGCTTTGACATTCCCTCTGTCTCTCAAGCATATCTCTGAGCATTTTCTTTGCAAAGTCAGTATGAAGACTGGTATCAGACACGAGTAAATTACATTGCATGAACTCAGTTCCTTGCCTCCCTTCTGTTTGATTTCTCCCAGTATCCCCGACAATCAAATACATTAGGATCTGCCCAGGAACGTGTGGTTTCATTTTTTTGAAGTAATTAGATGTAGCAAGCTCACATCTTTTGTAGATATCATAGGAATGTGGATAATTAGAGGACTTACAAGAGGTGGCTCTTTGGTCAGTTTGTCAAATTGAAAACTGAGATTCTGAGGTTGTACAGGAACCAGCATCTTAAGCAGGGATCTGTAAAACTAGGGACCTCATCCAGGCTTCTGGTTGACTTGGCACTAAGGTGTCCACTGATGAAAATCCAGACTGCATGAATAGACACGTTCTTGTGTTCATGGGGTTGCAATTTATCCAATAGATTCGTTAGTTCTCTGCAGCTGAGCATCCTTGACAAATGGAGGCCTCAGGATTCATATTTTACTGTTCTTTGCTATAATAATAAGATATTGCTTCTGCTCTGACAGACTGGCACTTGAGCAATTTTATATTTCCTGTTCACCAGTGCATCCTGTTTTCAGTGAAGTGGGACATTGTCTTTTATTTTATTGAAAAAAAACACCCAAAATAAATATATATTTCCTTTTAATATAGACCCTATTAGCTGAGAAGTAGGAAAGAGAAGCCTACACACCTACTTGCTATGGACTTGTTCAAGTAAAGAAATGAATGTGGGAAAGATTTTCCAGATAAGACAGCTCTCCCAGTTCTTCCATGGAGACCTCGTGTTGCCATTCACATCATGATTTTCTCTGAATCCCTAAATACAACAAATAATCTTGTTTTAGTAAGCACCTGCTTGGCTTATTTGAAAAATCTTCCTGTGACAGCATTAATTCCTGACCTTTGACTTTTCCTGTCTGATGTCAAAATGATTATTTCTGCCGATTCTCAGTTTGTCATCAGGGAGCAATTGGTTAAGCCTCTGATCCTTCACCTTGTTATCTGCTGTTCTTATATGTCTGTCATATTTCTGTACTTCAGATTTATAAAGACAGTTTTAATATTCTAATAATGACAGAAAAAGATGCCTTATTTTCAACTGATGTTAGCTCAGAGAAAACGTAAAAAAAAAAAGTCTTTTTTTCCTTGCTTTTTTTTTTTCCTGTTTGCCCAGAGAAACTCTAGTGAATAACAAGCAGACAACTCAGTTCACAGAAACCAAACAGGCAGTTACAGTCAAATTTGAACCCTTTAGAGTTCAGGTCACTTCTGTAGAATAAAATCTGTTAATGTTGATACTGCTATTGCTGATCACATCTAGCTTACTGAACAAAGTGGTTTTTTAAATTAAAGCTTGATGCAGGGTTACGTTGCCCTAAGTAATGAAAAGAAAAACTGACATTAAAAACTAAGATATTAAAAAGTAAAAACATTGGTTTCAAAGGAAAATTTATTTTTTAAGTCAGTAAGACATTTGATTTCAGATATATATATTAATAAAAGTAAGGTGAATGTTTATGTCAGGTATATCTCAGAAAGGAAGCATTCTTTTTAAATGAATTGATTGTATTTTGAAGACAACATGATATTTTCTTCAGTCTCCAGTATCAAAAATGTTGACAAACTTGCTGTTAAAACAAAGGTCAAAAAACCTCTTAACTCCCACCCAAAGCTTCTAAGCTTCCTACAAGGGGAAAAATAAGTCTTGTACATGCTAAGTTTAAAATTTTCTGTGTTAGAGTTACCATTAGTAGCAGCATAAGTAACATTACAAACATATACTAATTTTGATCGCTCGTAGAAGTGCAGCTCAGTAGCGATATGTTGTACCTATATGGGCAAAATACTGTGCTATCCTACTTCCTACTTCTGATGAAAAAGGAGACTAAGATCAAGGACTCTGGCTTCCATAGTGAAGTAAATTTAACTGCCACAATCATGCTGCTGGAGCTAATAAGCTTGTGCTATTCTAATGTTCCAGCTGGGTCAGCATGGATCTTCACTGGCAACCCTGTTACATGCTCCAGTGATGGGTGGTCTATGCTTCAGTGATCTCACATACCAGTGAGATTTCCATGGAAAGCTGATGTTAGGAATGCTTTGGCACTTGTATGCAATGGAAGCTAATAAGCTGAAGAGCTCAAGCGTGTATCAAAGTCAAGAAGCTAATGCCTAGCATCAGCAGTAACAATGACAATGTTCTGGATGATTTCCAGTTGTGGTGCTGTCTTCTATGGTAGATCCATTGTGACAATTTCCTAACGCATTCATTCAGAAAAACATAGATTGTCAGGAATGTGAAGTTTTAATTTAAGCTGTTCAGTCAAATTACGTTAGACGTCGTTTGTTATTTGGTCAGAGGATTCAGGTTGTTTCTGTCACTGTTGATTTCCTCCAAGTACAGGTCACATCATTAGCTGAAGTCAGTGCAGGAAATCCATTTCACATTAGCACTTTGTCTTCTTCAAAAAAATGCATTAATTCCTTTGTTTTCAGTTTGGTGTCTTCTTTAGTATTACAGTTGCTTCCAGAACCCACCTTCCTCTATCTAGTCTTTCAGGTGGGCAGATGTTTTATTCTGAATTTACATATGGTTTCTGTGGTTTATCCTACAGTCCACAATGGTAAAGAGTTCCCTACCAAATCAGTACATTTTTGATTCTCATTCATGCACAGGATTGACACTCTGAGCAGACAGAACCTCTCTGCTGTGTCACTTGACTGGAGACCAAATCCCTTCTGTTACAAGTGGATGCTGGTGCTGGTTTCATTCTCTTTCTCTAGACTGTCTTTAATTACTTTATCCAACTACCTGCTGCTGTTGACTGTCTATCCTGGACTGTATGTTGTCTGTCATCATTTGGTTTAGCCATTTGTGGTTTGTTCTCCCCTCCCCAACATTCTGTGACATGCAAGCTGTGAATTTTGTTTCTAAAGTACCAGCTCAGCACTTTGTGAATCCTACTTACACAGTAGCTTCTGGACTAAGACTGTTCCCACTGAGGTCAGCTGGCAGCTCGCCATAGGCTTCAGTGGGAAGACTATCAAACTGTTATTTTAAGTACAAATTCAGTCCCAAATCTGCAATTTGAAGGATGACATTATGCTTCAGCCTTGCCCAGTTTGATCTGTTGATATTTTAGCCAGTTTAACATCTTAGATCATGTTCTTGGCACAGTTGCTCTGAATCTGGACACTCCCCCATCTTTTGTTACCATCGTGATTATATTCTCCGTGGGTTCTTACAGTGCTCTCATCACTGTTGTATCTGAGGCCCTCCCAATTATTCATTAAGTGACTAACATCTGTCACATGTAATTCATTCCTAGTCTCCCAGGAGGAGCTCAGCGGAGAGTATTGCCATGGCTTCCTCTACACCATGTCAAACATAAGCCATCCCCTGCCTTACCCATCAGCTAAAAATTAGAACTGGTAAGAACATTCTGTCTAAAAAATCTCTCTCCAGCCATAATGGATGTTTCCAAGGTCAAAATGTTGCACTGTTCCCTATGTAAGGGTATGTTTTTGCTCTAGGAAGTATCCAGATACAGATGTCTCAGCTACCTAACTCTGCAGGAGAGCGTCTACATTCCAGATGTGGGTCCTCATTCAGATCATACTTACATTCACATTGGCATTGCATGCTGTAGTCTTGACTATTTCACAAATATAGTTTGAGAGGCTTAGTATAAAATTCTTACATAGATGTGCTGCTATGGCTTGCCACATGCTGTCAGGTGACATCCTTGTCCTCCCAAGTATATCCACTGAAGATTCTACTCCCTCACTGTCTCCATACACCCCTCACCTCTGTCTATTGACACACTGCAAAGCTGGCACTGTGAGAAGGAGTGGAGGGACTTACTCATTCAATGTCCAAGGTTGAATATTGTCCAAAGGCTGGGAAGTGAAAGAAAGAAGTGAGAAAGACCACAATTTAATACCGCAAGAGATATAAAAAATCAGAGTACCAGTTAAATAAAGGAAAAAAATGTAGCAAACTACACTAGCATGTTATTATCTACTAGAGTAATATTAATTCACTACAAAAATACTTTATAGTCACTGAACACCCCAAAATACAACTGTTTCCAATGGAGTAGGAAACATTCAGTATTAGCACTACACAGGGGTTAGAATTGCTTCTCATGATACTATTCACAACTTTTTATTCTTAATTAGAAAAGAAAACAGAACTTCACAAAACCTTAAATAATATTAAAGTTACACTGAAAATGAAATTTTTAGGATCTTGTTTCAGAGGATGATTTCAAGCATCAGTCTGAACTAAATGTGCATATAAGTTATAAACATGGGATATGAGCTATTCAGATTTCCATCTCTCCAGATATGCAAAATCTGTCTTTCACAGATGGATTAAACCCAGATCTCATCTCCTTTTGGTGTCATTATGCACTAATGTGTAAGACCACTGTGCACAAAGAAAGAAAGTTTAAGGAGCCAACTCTTTTTCCATACAAAATCATATTTTGTGAAAGTAAAACTGAAATTGTTTGAAAATGAAAAGCAGGGCTTTTCTGTTTTAATGAAATATTATATTTTAACAACAAAAATAATCTAAAGTGTTACTTATCTTTTTTGGCAACAATTGGCATGAGGACTTAACAGTTGTTTTGATTTGGTGTTGTTATTTCTTAATACCATGTAAAAAGTGAAAACATGTGAAAGCAAACACTATTATTTCCAAACACTTCATCTTTTAGCACATGAATCATGGCTGTGGCAAATAAAATACTTTTGGATGATTCAGTCTGTGCAAGGGAACAGCAGACGGTGTATGATGCCACTTTTCTTGCTGGCCCTCAGAGGTGCTATATTCATCTAAAAGCAGACTGGTAATAGTGCTAATGTAAAATATTCTGTAATGAGATTCTTTAAAAGAAAGCCACCACAAATCAAACAAAAATTGCCTGGCATTGAAATAGTGGTTTTGGGAGCCTGTGTTTTAAAAAGCACGAGCTGAAATTCTCACTAATTCACTAAACAACATGACTTTAAGAAAACATCTGATTTTGGGAATACCACAAGAAAATCTTGACAACAACACTGGCAAGTAAAGTGGAATAGCTATGTCGGGAGTAAAACAGTCTATTTTGGTTAGTATAAAACATACTGGATCCTCTGAAGGAAAACATTATTTTCATTAGAAGTTCTTATTTAAAATCTGGACAAGTTTAGGAGTGATATTTGTATAAAACTTTCATATGTTTCTTTTCATTAAAACAATTGTAACCTTTCTCTGTCACCACTGTTTATGCTTTTAATGGGTCCCCTGAATAGAGCACTCAGATATTATAAATAATCACTCTTGCAATTAGCCTTCCAACTTTCAGAAAATTTATTGGATGAATCAAGAACGCAATATGACTAGTTAGGCTATTATGGAATCGTTAATAGGCAAATAAATTCTGAGAGAGCATGGGAATGAAAACCTCTCCTCTTTCAGAAATGGGCTTTATTTTTACTTTTTGCTTAAGTAAATTGTTTTAGTGGTTCATACCACAACAGTCAAATGTCTGCAGGAAAATCTTGCCTTTGAGGGTTATCTAAATAATTACCCAACTTATACTAAGGTCACAGTGGAAGATGGAATCTACATTAATAACATGAAATACAGAAAAAAAACCCAAACCTGTGATCTATAAAAAAATCTGTGAGTGAGATTAATTATCCTCAAACAAGAATCCTTCCTTTGTTATAAAAATCAGGCTGAAAAGCCTTACGCATATCAGTAAAGGAAAGATTTTGCTATTTATAATGGCGTTCAGTGTAATGAGCATAAACCTAACACCTTTTGGAAAGCAGAATTTTCCATTTTTTCCTCAGAAACATTAGCTTTCTGAGTACACTGAGTCTTGTTCTTGTACATCCTCTCGCTTTCACACAAACATCCCTCCCCAAGAGGCCTAATACAGAAAAGAAATCCAGGATATCTAAGCATGTAAAAAATCCCAAACCTTAAAAATATTTGTATTCTTCTTTTTGTTCCTTTCAATTTTTTTTCCTGATTTTTTTTCTCCTGCCTTCTCAATATAGCTGCAGTGCTGGGTTTAGTAAAGATGGAGGAAGTAGGATACTAAAAAAAACAGTGTAATTTTAAGCTTTATTTTTAAAATTATTTTTATATTTAACTAGAGGAATTTTTATTTTCATAAGAATTGCCATACTAAAATAGATTAGCTGCACAACCTGATGTAATACTTTGTCTCCAGAATTTGAGATGTCTGGTAGAGAAAATCAACATAAACGCAATTTATTATTCCGTACTGTCCTATAGAAAACAAACAACAAAAAGATTTCTGCTGTCATCCTGCACAGACAGTAGGAGTTAGTAAAATTGTTCTACACTGAACAAAGGCAGGTCTAATTACTAAATTATTCAGTGGTACAGATATGCGTTTGAAGAGAGTGCATACTAAAGCCTGGTCTTTTTCTATTTATAATATATACAGATATATCGTCATGTCAGACTTCCAACTACATAAACTGAGAAAACTGTACTGTTGACAGCCACATCTTTTACCAAGTAAGAACAGAAATTCTGTGCCACAAAACCAGATTTGGGTGTTATATACCTAAAACTTTCTGAACCATATGTTTAGCCTGAGATCTTGATCTAACACAGTGACAGTTGGATAAGATCTTTATTGGTCTTACCTTTGCAGAGGTTAAATGCACAAATGAAACCAGTCTGTGTGGATTTAACTAGATTTTTAAGATGATATGAACAGGATGGCAAAATGCACACACAGAAAATACAAGCATCTTTCCTTCGGTGACCCAGGTTTGATCTGATTCAGCACAGAAGCTCAGAAAATGTTAAAGGTCTGGGTTATGTTTTTGAAAGGAGACTCCACAGAAAATATGCACACAAATTACTATAATGAAGGACAGTTGGCAAAAATTATAAGAATGATAAGAAAAAAAGAGTGAGCATATTTTTGTCTGAAATAGTATTTTGCTATCACATACCATCTGTTTCCACAAAGCGTTGGAATGATATTTAGTGTTTTCCTAGCTGGAAATAAGAAAAAAGAAAGTATTTCTGTCAATTCCGCGTGATCATGCTAGCAATTGTTTAATGCCATGGTTCTGAAAATCTTTTCTTTGAAGTAAGACTGCTAGAAACACCAAATCCACAGTTTATGGCAATATCTTAATGTAAACAAATAATTCCACTGGTTTTTATTCTTGCACTCCAAAGCAAATGTAAATATTTTTTGTTTAATACTAAACCATGGCTTTTAGAAAGAAACTAACACACCCATGAAAAATATATTTCAGAACAAATTTCACTTTGATCAGCAAATATTAGGATTTTTGTCATTTTCTTTTCTAGCTCATCCACGACAACACAGGAGCTGTTTGATGTTTAGACTCAACAACATTTAAAAGGACTGGAATACAGAGACATAATATTTTAAGTATTCTATAGAAGGATTTGCAAAATCAAATGAGTGACTTCGCAAAACTTTTTATATACTTGGCAGAAAATCTGGTTGTTTTTTTTTTTTATGTGTACATAGTTCTGTCTGAAGGTTTCAAATGCAAATCAGATGTATCTACTACACTTGGTGAAATAACATGGTTACCTCTAGTTTAAGGTTAGCTGAAAATTGCCTGGGTCTTTTCAAATGCTGAAATAGAAGAGAAGCTGCTCCGTTTTAACCAATTCAATTATTTTAGAATGCAGAAGCTGCTTAGTGAGGGATAATGTCAGACTCTGACTTACAACCCATTTCTTCAGCACTGCTTACATCATCTCCTAACTAATCATGGAGAGGTCAAAAGATTTTAACAAGACAACTCACTTAATAGAGTCCTGCTTAGCACAGGTCAGACAGCAAAATGGGATTCTCAAATTATGTAGTGAAAGTGGGTCTTTGGTCAAGCCACAGGGAGTATCTGTGTGGCTCTGGGGCTTTTTTTTCCCCCATTTTCAGGCAAAATGAATTTATGACAGTGCCTATGTACTGTATCATCTGTGAAATGAATGTCCAAAGCAGCAATCTTTCAGTAGCACAAATAATGTGCTACATTGCTGACACAGACTGCACTAAGGTTGAAGGACAGTACTCTCTTTGCCAAAGAAGATAGAGGCACCAAGTCTTTTACATCTTCTTAGCTCTATTATTCACTTAAAACAATTAATTTGGAAGGAATTTTGAATAATAAAAGGACGTATTTTAGCCCTTTATTCTCAATACGCTGTTTAGGCATTCTTGGTATGGAGTTTGAGAGATGACTGGTTATGCACAGTTAATCGGGATCCACAGGTTGCAGGCCTTAGCCATTCTCAGGTTTTTGTGCCACTTGTGAATGAATAAAGTTCACTGGCACCTCATGGGTGTGTTCACCAGGAGAAGGTTTTCAAGGGAATAAACTTTGAACAAGCCTTTTTGGCCAGGCTGAGTGTATAAATATATATTGATAGCAGCCAATAGAATTAAAGTTGGAGATAGGTGTATGCAAGAGTTTTGAGCACCAAACCACTTTTTTAAATTTAAGTTATTTACAAGGTTGGACAAGAAATTGGGAGGAGGAACAGAGGGTCAATGGTTGCAGAATGAGTTCCATTTATGGAACTAACTTTCAGATAACCTGCAAATAACAGAAAGCTTAGGAAACTTTCCCACTTGCAGTTTGAGTCTTGGCTGCTTATTATATCAACTATACCAATAAAAGTGCAAAATACCAGATTTTGGTGTTGAATCCATATTCTTAGGTCAGAGTCTTTAAATGGAGTTTTCTTATTTAGAAAATATTACATTGAAATTTGAAAATTTGAAATTTGAAAATAGATTAACCTGCCTACAGAGAAATATCTAATGCTTTTTCGTGGCATTCAAAGTCATTTAGTCTGTAACCAGCTTTCATACAGTTGATAGGCCATGTTTTTTTGGTTTTCAGTGTGACAGATTTCTTCAAACTCTGTGATACATTCATTTCAAGGTTTAGGAAAGTACTTTTTACAGCACAGCAGTAAGCCAGAGCATCTGGGGCGGATTCAAATGTACCAACGCAGCACTGAAATGGGGCACAAATTTAAATAGGCTATTAGAAAAATAAATGAAGGAAGATGTGATTTTTAGGCATGCCTTGGAAATTTTAAGTGGCTCAAACTGCGTTTGCTCAAGCTGAAATTCAGTCAATATGCTGGAGGCATATCAGCCTGGCCTAAATTAAGTTAGCTATGAATGATATAAGGGAATGTCCAAGGGCTGGAATTGCACTCCATCACTTTGCTGGTACTTTCAGACATATCATTTATGGTAAGCAAGTGGGAATGATGGCTGTTATCCTGCAATCAATGAGCAGATGGATCCCATATTTCAATAGGAAGTAAAGCTACAAATGACACATCCAGATAATGATGGCTTTTGCCAATAGCTTTTGATAGAATATCTTTTGGAATAAAACAAGATCCTTGTGTATGGGCTATAAAATAGCATTTCAGGAAACGCTTTGGAAGATTTTTATTTTTTTCCCCTTTTAAATGTTGTGTTCCTGCAACAGTATCTACAAAGACATAGGGACAAATATGCAACATCTGTGTATCTTATTTCTTTTTCAGAATAGAGACTCAGCACGTTCACAGATGTATTTTTCCCAAAATAAAACAAACAAGGAAACATTTCCAGGAATACAAACCAGGATAGATCATTTCCATTAGTTCTTTGTCAAGAGAAAGAAAAAATCTTATTATTTTTATATCAGCATAAGATTTTCTCTATTTATTCTGCTGCCTCTGAAACAATGCTGCTTATGACACTACAATGTAGTCACAGTCACTCAGGTAGTTTTGTACTTACCTTGTCCTAGTATGCTTTAGAATCATGACCTTTAAAGGTCATGCATGCATGTCTTATTTGTTCCCAAAAGGCTATGATCCAGATTCCATAATTTGGATTTCTCTCTTCTGCAGGTATCAAATGATTGCCAAAGAAGGTGGTGTGGCCACTAAATTATTGTTCACTTCTTCTAGACTAAGATTTCCTTAAATCTTCTCAACTTTCTTAACATTTATACTGTTGTTAATATTTCTTAAACAGTTCCTGTTATTATAATTATTTATGTAAGCCTCAGTCAAAGTTCGGATTTGTGATTAAATGCAAGTCTGTATCATGCAAACAAAAAAAGACTAATCTTTGAAAAACTATGGTGTATGACAAAATGTAATATAGTATAAGACATACAGCAGTCTTACACATATACTTTTTAGATCTTTGAGTTCTTGTAATTTCATTTAGCCAGCTGCTTGCACATTATATAAAACAAGCTTCCCATGTTACATTAAAAATTTTGGTAGTTTCTTAGTATTGTGTCTTCCTTTTTGAAGTAACTTCCATCAGCAAATACAATCCTACATTCTGAATAAAAAAGTGTCATTGTTGTCTTAGAGTCTAAACAAAAGCAGAACATGTAAAGTGAACACCAAAAGCTAGAAAATAAAACCCAGAAGATTTAGTGTCATGAGTGGAGAAACAGGACAAGAGCGCTCATGATAAAAAAAAAATATTTTAATAGGAACAGAATGGAGTTGCATCAGTGCGTAAAATAGCATGTGCTTCCAACCCCTTATAGTCCAGAGTGTTTTCATTTATCATAGAGGACTTTCATATGCTGCTTTAGTGACATCGAAAAGGACTAAGGATGGATGCTGAAGTATGCAACAAGTGATTTGTGAATTCCTGAGACAAAGGCACCTCTACAAAATGGAGCTTAGATCTTATTAAGTGAAATAAAACATTGTTACCCTCTTCACCATGTTTTAAATCCTATAGTCAGGAATGTACTTGGAAGCATGCTCCATGAGAGAATATGCAATCCCCTCAGAAATAAAAGAGAAAAATATGTAACAGGAAATAAATATACTTACCAGCTGGAAGGGAAAGACACGAGGGAAACAATAGAGAGATTCCGAAGGGTTGATTGTTGCCTTTTCATGTTCTTCTACTATTTTCTTTTCATGGAATAAACTACTTTGAAATGAAAGATGCAATATGCCTGTTTTGTGCAACATACTTAACTTATAGTCCATTCTATCCAAAATGAGAATATAATTATGATTTTCTGACCTGGCAGCATATTCTTTACTGCCATTACCTTCTGTGTGGACAAGAGAGACTCTCCTTCTGAAACTACCTTACTGCTAGGTAAACAGACTGACATGCTTTTTGGCTTTGTCCAAAACTTCATTCAGGCAGAATAATCTGTGCATTCTGAAAACTGAAAAATTGTCTAACTTCTTTTCTGTTTGAAACCTTGGATTTCAATCTAATTAAAACAATCCTCCTCTTTATCTAGTGGTGTCCTGCAGATGACACTGCAATGTTCAACTGGAGCTCAAACACATTCAGAATCTGTCTTGGGAATAGAAGGTAGGCACATGCCCCAAAAGTTAGTTTAATAGCTGTGTTCCTACCTAGTATCTAAGTTTTAGAGTTCACTTATCTATATCAGAAATGTTGAATTTGTGATTTAGAGCTAGATCCTCAATAAGACTTGTTGCCACTCGTGACACAGCTCCTGAGCTGCTTAGCCTCCAGAAGGAAATTTTTTGTTCTGGATTTTATGACTGGGCTGCCTAAACAAAGCTGAAAAGGTGTTGGAAAAGTGGTGGTGGTAGGGAACCAAACAAAACCAGGTGATGGTTAGATTAACAACTATAGCTGGCAATCCTGCTTCTTGCCTAGAAAAGCAGCTGGTAAGTTTTCTTGTACCATGCCATGTTGGGTTTTACCTCAGCACTCCACTGAGTGCACAAATCTCCAAATCCTTATGTATGCCACAGTCACACAGCCTGTTCGAGTCACTTACAGAAAAGTGTCAGGCCCAATAGATTTTCTGTTCATGTCTTGTCTCCAATACATTAGATTCACTGCTTTACACAGATAAGTGTATGGAGACTCAGAAGGACAGGCACCAAATCTGCAAGTTTATATTTTCAAGTCCAGATCACTGTTTACCACGTAACTGGGACCAGTGGTAATTTTTCATATAATAATGAGTAATAGATACATCTTCCTGTCTGGCATTAGATAAAGTAGCTCTCACACAACACAGCCTAAGCACACCCTTGGTGTACTCTAGGTATGCTATGCATACCCTGTCTTCCTTACCTTAAAAATATATTGGAAGACACAAATTAAGACACACTCTGAACATTGATCTGTATCAGATTAAGAGACAGGAAATTTCTAGTCTTTACACCGTTAAAGGAGAACTATCAGTGTTTCCTAAAACCTATTAGTTTTTCTGGAAACCTGCTCTTCAAAAACCTTTATTCCACTACCGTGCTTTGGCGAATGGAACAAAGTTTACCTTAAGTGCTGACATTTAAGGGCTTTCCCTTAAGGGGAGCAACAATTTTATATTGTGTCCCGTCTTCCCTGTAATGTAGCATTACCCAAAATGTATATTACTTTGACTCCATAACAAAACTCTGTTTCCTTAAATAATAAACCTTAATGACAATGGCTCTCATGTGAATATTTTTTTAAAAGCCTCATATGTGCCCAAGCTGTCAACTTCCAAAGCTAAAACAACAGTTTCAGTGCCACACCTGTGGTCAACTTAAAAACACTGAAAACAATCCCAACCACAGAGAGAAGCAAATCTAGTATGTGTTAGCAGATACAGTCCAAACACTCAGGGTTTGTAGTTGTTTTCCTTATGTGCGAAAAAACAACAGCCAAGTTTTTTTTCTGGGAGAAAGTTAGGGACCACACCTACCTGTAAGAGAGAAGCAGGCAAGGAGTAGCTTTCTCTTTAGCTGAAGATTTTCTTGCCTGCATGTGGCAATGCATCCAACACTGGAAGACGTAATTGTAAAGTAATGTAGTTGTGACACTGGAAGATGTAAAAAATGATAGCCATTAGCACTTTTATTGTAAGGCAGAGAATCAAACCTTGGCTAATAGTTCAAGGTTTGTCCTTTCCTGTCTTAACAACACTTCGGTTTCATGTAGCAACTCTTAAAAATGCTTACTAAATTTTTCCGTTATATATTCAGTTACAAATTGTTATAAAGAATTCTAAGCAAAAGCAGACAGGGAGATAATGTGTGTTAGCATTTCATAAATTGCCCTGGGTAAACTGCTGTACATTTTTGTCCAGTATTTGGTGAGCGTTCCTGCT
>NW_009724423.1:111354-121040 GCF_000703405.1 Apaloderma vittatum
TGAGAACTGCAGACTCTCATTCTGCATCAATGTGGATATTACTCTATGCAGTAACTCTGTGGACACAGTGGTGTAAAATATATGAACCCCTAAGTATCCCCTACACCATGTTTTACTTTGCAGAAACATAAATGATTATGAACAGGCTGTTAACTCCCAGTCACTTGTTTCACCGTAAATCTGGACTCTGTGTGTGAACACATCCCAGAACACTTCCCGCCATTTGAATCACAAAGGGCTGGATTTTACCTCATCCCTCTTACTTTGAGCACAGACTTCCTCAGCTAACAGCCCTTCTGGTTTCTAAGGGCCTGAAAAGAGGCATCACACACTGAAATGAGTGGAGTACAGAGTGCTCAGGAAGCCAAGCAATTCAGGAAATGTTTCTGAGAAGAGCTTATGTACTTCTTCCTGAGACTCATCACTAATTGTCCTGAAGTTTGACCCTGTCAAATCCTCACAGAAACAATGACAGATTTCAGCTTAATTAGCTTTTGTTTCTCTGAATGTACAACAAAAAGTGACTTATTTAAGCTCTTACTGAGCAAGTAATGGCAGAAAGAAGCTTTCCTTTCCTTCCTTCCTTCCTTTCTTCCTTCCTTCCTTCCTTCCATTCTTTCTTCCTTTCTTCCTTCCTTTCTTTCTTCCTTTCTTTTTCTTTTTCTTTTTCTTTCTTTCTTTCTTTCTTTCCTTTCTTTCTTTCTTTCTTTCTTTTCTTTCTTTCTTTTTCTTTCTTTACTTTTCTTTCTTTCTTTCTTTCCTTCTTTCCTTTCTTTCTTTCCTTTCCTTCTTTCTTCCTTTCTTCCTTTCTGCCTTTCTGCCTTTCTTTCTTTCTTCTCCCTTTTTTTCTTTCATTCTCTTTCCTTTCTTTCCTTTCTCTCTGACACCCTTCTCTGCTAACGAACCCAGATAATCAGCCAGCCTGCACAGAACACATCTTCTGCAGGAACTAAAAATGCTTTACCAGCTGGATGCAGGACCAGATCTGGGACATGCTGGCAGAATTCCCACTCACTTCAATGGGACCAAGGTTGATCCTACATGAGACATTATCAAATGCAGCCACCTGTGGGGAGGGAATGGGGGAACACAGCAGCTGTTTAGCAGCGCATGGTAACACAGAAACAAGAGTTCAGGCTCGGAAATGAAGAATACCATATCCAATTGCAACCACAGGTGGAATTTAGGTGAGTAGAACACTGTTGCTGCAGTTGGGATTTGGCATCAGCTTTCAGGCCGACAGTACCTTGGGACCTTTCCCAGCAAAGGGTCAGAAGCATCGTGGTCTAATGGACACAGCATGGGACTGGGAAACAGGAGTCCTTGAGTGCACCAGTGCAGATGTCCTTGGAAATAACACACTGGCCACCTGCTAACAAAACAGACTTCTTAACCTTTAATAAATCCCCTGAAGCAGATGAGGCTGTGCTAAAGGCTAGAAGAGAAGGTGGACCAGTCAGTATATTTATTTTCCTGCCTAAAGATTTATCTTTTTTTTCAAAAAAAAATTTCCCTCTCCTCATAACTGTGGAGGGAGGCAACGACACCTGAGTAAAAAAAGGAATAACCTTTCCTTCTCCCCAGTTATCCCCATCCTGAAAACATTCTGAAGGGCAGGAGACAGTCACACTCCCTTAGAGCCAAAGGTGCTCTTGAGGCAGTCCAAGATGGATGGGCAATGAATTTGGCTTGAGGGTAACTGTAAAACACAATGTCAGCGCAGTCTTTAAGGACTATGGTAGTTGCTAATCATCTATAAATGCATGCATTAAAAAGTCATTATTGAATTTAAATTAATAAGCATAGGGCTGACTATTGTATATTGCAGGCACCTATTAATCTAAATCGCTCTTTCTGTGGACTGAGTCTGTTGGTCCTAAGCATGTCCTCAGGAGGGGGTGACTCTCAAAGAGTTCTTACTCAGGTGAGGCTTCCAAAGTAAGACACTTTAGGTTACTGAACCTTGCATTAATGTCCTTGCCATTTCCATGACAAACTGCAAACTTTGTTTCTCTGAAATGTCATATTTTACTCTGTAGTTTGACATGGGTTTAAAAAAGAAATAAAGCCTCAGAATTTGCTGTTTATTATAGTACAAACAAAATATACACTTGTTTCAGTTAATTTTGCATGTGAGATTGAAATATTTATTAAAAGAGCAGGCACGGCAAACACATAGCTTATTTATTTAAGCTGTACTTAGTTATCACGTCAACTAAATGAGCTGCATCATTTACAAATAGATACTCTTACCAAAATATTTTAGTCTTATTACCCTATAAATAGTTATGCCACAGAGTGAAATTCAGCCTCATTTACAAAGTCAACCTAAGCACCAATCATGTCTTTCAAATTAAAAAAAGAAGTTACATGGCATACAATTCCTGCACTGGGCTTCTGAAGGACTGATGCATTTCACTTTAGGAGAAAGTATAGTCTTTACTGGTCAAATGTGAGGCATCAGTCATAATCCCTGCAGCCAGTTCATTTAGGGTAATTTTTAATTTTGGAATTTGGAGATTATATACTTTTGTAATCTGTTCCTTTTTTTTTGCAGCCAGTACACACCCTTGGAGATAATCTATTTTCATTTTTCACTTGTATTTTCATAGATTCATATGTTTTTGATACAGTTTTTGCAACCAAGGTATATTCACAGGAGGTCATAAAATGTGAGTATTCTAATTCACATCTACAGAAAATGTCCCTGAAGTGAGTCACATAAAGTCTACAAAAGAGACAACCTCTGATGCTACTTTTTCTTTATCTTTTTGGGAAAACACATGGAAGTATAAAAAAAAAATTCACTTTCACGTACAACTTTCGCATTATTTTCCTAATGTTTTTCAAAGAAGGACTTGAAAGTGCAGATTTAAAAAATATTAAGAACAAAATATTTTAATGAAAAAAAGTAATGAACTTATTTTAAGAAGAAAATGACAACATATTCAAAAATAATTTAGAAAGTGAAAATATCTGAAATTTCATTAATGTATATTTATTTTTATATTTCTAGCAAATATAGATAACAGACATAGTAAGATTAGTTTTTCTGTATCTGTTTATATTGACAATATTTCAAAAATAAAAGAATAAACCTTCTGTAAACCTACCCTCAATTTCAGCCTGGGCCAGAGAAATGGCACAATGGTTTTCATACTCTCAGAAAAGTCATTTAAGCCATAAGGCTTCGCCACTTGCAAATGTACTATGTTGTCTCCATAACAAATTATCTGCCTAAGCCTTCTGCTCCTCTTACTGCTTCATCATATGTTGTACCACCAGAAAGCATCTAGAATTCAGCATGGTTCCTTTTAGTAGGAGAAATAACATGAAAAAAAGATAGTAGAACCAAACACATGCATACATGCAAAACAAATAAAACAAAAATACGAAACCCAAACCAAACAAAGCCCCCCAAAAATTAAATAAAACAAAAAAAAATCCCCCTCTACCCTCAAAGAAAAACAAAAAATCAACCACAGCATTTTTATACCATAAGAGGAAAGGAACAGAACATGAAACACCAATACTGAGATGTTTCTGGGCTCCTTACAAACATTGCAACCATCTATGGCTGTACAGCTGATATCCTTGGCTTATACTGTCTGAAACTTTTAACCAGCAGTCCATACCAATCAAAAAATCACCTGGAAATGTTCATTTTTTTTTTTACATCACAGGGAAAATCTTATGCTATAAAGCATGAAAGGCTTTGATTTTAAATTGGAGAATTATATACAGTGACCACATAGGCAAAAAGAGAAAGAAGCAACGGTCACAAAAATTTCCTTTGCAAATGAAAACCCCATCTGATCTCCAATTTACCTCTGAGTGTTTGGTTTACATCTGCAACTGAATGCAAAAACTAGTGCTTAGGAATGTCATAGTCTGAAGGCAAACTGTGATACTACGACTTTGCAGGAATGTTTATTTGTCGAGGAAACACCAGACCCCAAAGCATTCCGTATAAAAGTGGGGTTACCTGACAGACCAAAGAGTCTCAAAGGCAGGAGACAACGGGCTTAACTGGTGGAAGTGTAAAAAACAGGCAAGTAAAAACCCAGTTGTTACAGCTGTTAGACCAGATGTTTCAGACGTACATTGGCAACTGATAAACTCAGGATTAAAATTTGCTATGTATCCTTACCTGACCAAAAAAGGAAAATAAATAGTGGTGTTTCTAACATATTTCAAGGTAGCAAATCTTTTGATGTATAGAAATAAAATCTTACAAATCTGCCTTGTAGAATTTATAATTAAACTATTTTCTTATGTCTTTTTTTTTTTTGTTACTGTAATGAACTCATTTTACAAACCTTGAAATCTGGGTTACAAACTGCAATTACATTTCAGCTAATGATGGAAGCCTAGTTCAGGTTTATATTAGCAACACTATGGTAAAATACTACAATAGAGACCATTTAAACTTTATAAAATGTAACAGAATATATGAGAGAGACATGTGGGCTTAATTTTCCATTCATGCAGATGTAGTTCCTTAGACTTCCACGTCTCATCTACAACTATGTGCAAGAAGAATCAAGCCAATATACTCTACAGGACAACATATAGCTTTGGGTGTTTGACTACCAGACTATAAATAGATTATAGTCTACTTAGGCTATGATTCAGCTCCAGAAGGATTTTAATCTCTGCTCTCAGTGGAAGCTGAGATGAACATTGACTCTTTTAATCACATTTGCTTTTTGCAAATTAACCTCTGTCACAAAATGAACAGAAAACAAGACATTTGTATATGTATTTCTATACACATATGCTCATGTGACAAAACATTAGCAGGCTCAAATCCCATTAGTTATCAAATATTGAGACATTATTATGAAACACAGGCTCATTACGTGAATAGTAAGTAACAATAACAAATAATTATTCATTATCTGAAACGTTAAACACAGATCAATACCCATAATGGTTAAAGAGTTTGCAGCATTTGAACTGTAGGGATCTTCTGATCTCAAATGCACATGAACCAGAGGAAATCTGGTTTATTTAGCCTAATTACTTTGTTATGAGTGATATAAGAACCTGGTCCAAAATCTATGCTATGAACTGGAAAGTATTCAGGTTCCTAGAAACCTCAAGCAATGTAAGTTTAACTGCTTGAAGAGCAAAGTATTTGCTTATGGCCTGAACACACATTCACACCTGTTGTTGGAACAGTTTCCAGTAACGGAACTGGTTTATCACCATAAGTGTTAATACTTCATTCCTTTTTCTGCTAATCCCATTTTCTGTTTTATTTTAACTGACTGCAAGATTGCTACAAAGTTCAGGGTCCTGTTGGGCCTTAAAGCTTTTGTCAGTTTTCAGCATTTATAACTACAGCTCACATTGTGCTGGTTACTCTAAGAATCTGTTTGAAACACAGTCCAACGCTGACCTTTTGCTGAAGTAGGGTCAATGTAAAGGTTTTGTTAAAGGAAAAGTTAATGTATTAATAATTGCACTCCCAGTTGAACGCATATGCAAATAAATATCTATGTTTTACCATGTGTGCTAAGGGATCTTTTTAAAACCTGCAGTTATTAAGGTGGAGGCAACTTTTTTCCACTCTGGAGCAAAACTTCGTTTAACTTCATTTTTATGGAGCTCTTGAAGGAGGCAAGGTTCAGTTTCATTTTAACTATGGGCCTTTTGTGGCTCATAGTGCTGCTCACAGCAGACCAGCTGACCCCCAAATCATTGATTTGAAATTTAAGCAGACTAGAGTTGAGCCTTTAAATTATATAGAAGATTAAAGATTTTTAAAAATGAGGGATCCTCTGCTGTTACAGTCTCTGGACTAGCTCACCCTCTGAACTCCTCTCTGGGACTGCAGGTTGTGGAAAGACCCACTGCTCCTCCTGCTCCTACTCCTGTGTTTGCATTGCTGAGTCCTGCCTAACAAAACCATGTCTTACATACAGTAGTGATTCCTGACCTGTCCCTCTCCTTCCCTGGTCTCCAAGGTCCTCCAGCCCCCTTGCATGTGTAGTGCCTGCTGTGCATGAGGAGCTCTACCAGCCCTGCCAGCTAGAGTGTACACCTCACCCAGTGTATCAAAACACAGACTTTTATCTATGCAATATTACTAAATATGCTCCCTGGGGTGTCATGAACCCAGTACAGCACACCGGCTTGGAGGATATTGAATTTATTTCCCATGATGGAAGAGGCCTTATATCTCACTTGGGGTTTTATGCTACCACTGTACCCCAGAGAGATGAGGTAATTTCTTTAAGAATAATCTCATTGCAACAACATTTGAAAGAAAAGAAATGAAAGCTGGTTTTGAAAGTAGTAACATTTTAATTCAGCCATTTAAACATAATGCTCCCAGTACTGAGATCCTTCGTCATCCCAGATTCCTACTAAAGTCAGTGGTGGGGGGTTCATTTGTAAAACACATACCCTCAACCATATCTAAACAGGTCAGATGATTTAGTTTTCATGGAGGAGAAAAAAAATATGGAAGAAATAAATTTGTTATTTTTTATGAAATATGCAAACCTGCAATGTCCAAAATGCAGTAATTGAAGTACTGCATCAGCACCAGGGAGAAGAGTAGGTCTTTTGTCAGTGCATGAGAATGGAGACCACCTGCTACTCCATAGCCTTGGTGTGGTTCCACTCATTTACTTAATGCCCAAGTCATAGAAATGGGTCTTTGTGGACTGATAAAAATCTAGGAAGGAATAATTGGGCAGGTTCTGTATGGTGCCAGTGTAAACTTCCAGCCAAGAATACTGAGTCTCCCTGCATAGGGTGCTTTATATGTAATAGTTTAATTACCCCTCATGCCTCCTTTAAGTAGTCTTAATTGGCCTTAAAACCAAGGTACCCGAAAATGACGACCCTCTTGTGAAATCCCTGGCCTAGATTATTTGGCAGCAAATATGCCAAAATGTTCTTTATATGTTCTCAAAATACCGTACGGCTGGTTAGTATCCTCAGCATTAGTGTTTCTGCTGATTAAAGGTCCTGTGCTGAGAAATTCCCTCTCCTCTGACATATTTTATAATATTTAGCACTCAGTGCTTTACAGTATCAAAGCATTGTATGCATGCTATCTAATATCTCCTAATTAACTCATACATCTATTTAAAAAGCATCTAAAATTAATGACATATGGTGTTGCTGGCTTTTATACAACACATGCAAACTCAGCTTTTGGGTTTTACAAGAAACGTGGATAAGCCGAGATCCTTTTCTGAAATCTGACAAATGCTTCACCATCTCTGACTTTCAACAGAGAGGAAATGAACAACAAAGCAAATTGGATCCACACAATTAAAGATCAGGGACTGAATGCGCACACAAACATCAGCATGGGCAAGGACAAATCTACAACTTTCAGAGCCAACATTTTCAGTTCCTTAATTAGGTACACACCAATTACACGGGTTTCCCACAGGCTTTGCTCTCAAGATCTCTAGAATGCATGAGAAACAAGTAAAGTCTGTCATTTTGGTATCCATCAAAGCTCTCTTCCATGTAAGGAACTAGCTAATTTGTCATTTCACACTCAAAAAGGCGTGAAAGGCAAAACGGAGGGAGGTTAGATGGAAGAGAGGAAAGGGGGGCTATAACTCATGAGAAGAGACAGTAGGCCTGATTTTGAGCTTGTGTTTGTTGCTGTATATCATGAATAAATTCAATGAAATCACAGTGATGTAAAGTAGACAAGAATGTGGCCAGTGTTTCCTCCTTATATAGAAAGATTTACACTATTAAAACCAAAATATGAATCAAAGAACAAGCAACACTTTACAAAGGAAATTATGGCACATTTCTAACTTACAAGTTTTATTTACACATGGACATCTTTTGTTTCATTTAATTATAATAAAAGTATTCATTCCAACAATGCAAATTTTCAACTTAAAAATACATAAGACCTTTGGGAGAAAATCCCAAAGAACACACACATCTGAGGAATGTCAGCTCTGTGTCGAGAGCACTGGTCTCAGCCACTAAGTATTTTCCCTCATCGTCTTTCATTTTAGCTTTGTTGTTGTCTTTTATTTTTCTTTTCCTCTGCATAAAATGAAGCTAGCAAAGGGCCAGAGAAACAGTCAGAGTAAACCTTTGGAGAGGCAGGAGAAGGTGCAGGCAGGAATCCCATTATTTGTTGATAGGATTTGTGCACATACCTCCCATGGACCACTTAGGAAATTTACTCCCAAGCATCTCAGTGGCAGTTTCGATTAGAGTCAATATTTCATTTCAGCAGATGGACTGCAGACTGGTGGCTACACAAACTCTAATGAGTAAAGCTTCATAATTCCCCTCTCTTAAACTATGATTATGCTTTATCTTTTTTTTTTTATGGGGAGAATGAATGCTGTCTCTAAGCCAATCCTTAATTTGATTTTTTGCTGTGCCTCTCTGTGCTAGCAAACCCCACCCATATGTCTGTATATAAGCCCAATGGGTAAATTAGTGGGTATTTTTGCAGATCTGTCACACATTTCTACCATGCTTCTTATTCAGAAAGATGCCAAAGAAATAGAAATACATCTGCCCTCCCCTGAAATGTAGCCACCTCTGGGGTGGAATGTGGCAGCAAATATTAACATGGGAACACGGACACTAAATCCTATGCGAAAATTATGCAGGAAGTACAGAACACAGCTCACGTAGCCTAAGGCTACCCAGAAATTAGCTAAAAGTGAACGTCTTTTCTTTTTAATGAATGCATTTGAAATTGCTGCCTGGTGTGTGGCACTTCAATAAGGAACATCTCATTTAGTATCGAATCCCATTGTACAGTCTCATACAGATTAACAGTGATGGTGAGTTATCTGATTTCAGTAAGAAGGAGTACTAATTCATAGGCAAGATGCGCAAAACCAGAACACAGTATTTTTTCTTCCACCACGGAAAATGTCCTTTCTTTAAATAGCGTTTACAAACTACGTAGACGGTGGCCTCGCGGGCTCATGGTGCCTTCGGTTTCGCTTTTTTTTCATCTCCTGCACATGCTTCCATTTGGCACTACCTTTGTTCCGCTGCCGCCGCTTCTCCCGGTGCCACATCTGTTCACAGTACTCATCCAGGCTAAAGCTGGGGCTGCTGACAAGCTGGATGTAGTCCTTGTATCTCAACCGCGACTCCGTCAGCAAATCCCTCACTCGGCCCTCCTCATCCTCAGTTTTCTGAGTGCTTTCCATTTGCCCGTTTTCAATGACATTTAAATTCAGCTTTACAATAGTATGGACAAAGGTGTGCTCCTGAGCTTTGCAGAAATAGGCTCCCGCATCCTTTCTTTGCAAGCTGCGGATCAGCAGCCCATGTTCGGTTTTGATGATTCTTTCATCGGCCTTCAGCTGTGGACAAAGAAGAATGTGATAGTTGAGTTTCATCTGCTAAACCGGAACGTGTGTCAGTAATCTGTAATGTAACCAATACACCAGTGTGCTTTTATACCTCTGGAGCACTGAGGCCCTGTTACACTGAAAATTAATACTACTACTACTGATTTTAAAAGGGAAATGCTGTGATTCTGATCTTCCTTAACTGAATTTCACAAATGGAAGTTGATCATGGCTTTGACTTGCGAGATGTGATTAAAAGCACCTAACGAGATTAGATGAATATAACCAAGTACAATCCTTCTATTGCTAAGATATGTGAAGAAGAACTTAAAAGAAAAAAAAGTACAAGAAAAAAAAAGCAAAGGA